>NC_057803.1:611433047-611733047 GCF_018294505.1 Triticum aestivum | reverse complement strand
TTTATTTTAGAGGTACAATTATGATGAGATTCCATTATTCTCAACCAGGCATATTTTAGGTTTTATCCTAACCTTTGTTTAAAGTGAAAGATTTCAAACTCAGGGGTCAACGGAGAAGATAAGGGACTAGCCATAACGACAAGCAAACAAACTAACACACGAGCAAACAAAAAGCAAACAGGCAAAAAAAGCAAATAGAGAGAGAGAGGGCGAATAAAACGGCAAGGGTGAAGTGGGGGAGAGGAAAACGAGAGGCAAATGGCAAATAATGTAATGCGGGAGATAGGATTTGTGATGGGTACTTGGTATGTTGACTTTTGCGCAGACTCCCCGGCAACGGTGCTAGAAATTCTTCTTGCTACCTCTTGAGCACTACGTTGGATTTCGCCGAAGAGGAGAGGATGATGCAGCAGAGTAGCGTAAGTATTTCCCTCAGTTTTTGAAAACCATGGTATCAATCCAGTAGGAGGCTACGCGCGAGTCCCTCGTACCTACACAAAAACAATAGCTCAATGCAACCAACGCGCTTAGGGGTTGTCAATCCCTTCACGGTCACTTACGAAAATGAGATCTGATGGAGATGATAAATAATATTTTTTTGGTATTTTTTGGTATAGAGATGCAAAGTAAAAAGTAAAAGCAAAGTAAAAGAAAAGCAATAATAAAGTGATGGAGATTGATATGATGAGAAAGAGACCCGGGGGCCATAGGTTTCACTAGTGGCTTCTCTCAAGAGCATAAGTATTCTACGGTGGGTTGTCAATCCCTATAGGGCCACTTACGAGAGTGAGATCTGATAGATATGATAAGATAATATTTTTGGTATTTTTATGATAAAGATTCAAAGTAAAATAAAGGCAAAGTCAATAGCAAAGTAAATAACAAAGTAGTAGGAGATTTATATGATAAAGATAGACCCGGGGGCCATAGGTCTCACTTGTGGCTTCTCGCGAGAGCATAAGTATTCTACGGTGGGTGAACAAATTACTGTTGAGCAATTGACAAAATTAAGCATAGTTATGAGAATATCTAGGTATGATCATGTATATAGGCATCACGTCCGAGACAAGTAGACCGACTCCTGCCTGCATCTACTAGTATTACTCCACTCATCGACTGCTATCCAGCATGCGTCTAGAGTATTAAGTTAAAAACAGAGTAACGCCTTAAGCAAGATGACATGATGTAGATGTGATGCCCCGAGACCGATGTGCCAGGTGTCTTCCAGTTATTCACTGATGTTGTCATGTCATTTGCTTGCGTGTTGCATCTTATCATGTCATCATGTGCATTGCATCATCATGTTTTCAAAACTTGCATCCGTCCCGGTCTCCTCGTTCCTTCCGTTGTCCGTTCTGAGCCCAGACACACTTGCACGCGCCCGCGGCACCTCTGAAATATTATTTTATAAGTGGGCGGAAACTTTTCTTGGAATGGGTTGAAAGTTGGCGTACGTTGTTGTTTTGTTGTCAGTAGACCGCCTGCCAAGTTTCATTGCATTCGGAGTCTGTTTGACGCCTCAACCGTTAAACTATAGCGGCATTAGAGCCGGTCTAACGTCGGATGTTTTCGGTCTCCGAAAACAGTCGTTGGGTCTCTCTCTTCTCTTCTTTCAGCTCTAGACCGTCAGCACAGTCCACTACCTACTGCCAAACCCAACGTAGGCTCTATCATTAGCCCGCGGACCTCCTCGCGCGCGCGTCCAAAAACTGTCCCGGACCCGACCCGAGCAGTCGTGACCGATGGGTCCGGAACATCCCCAAACATCTACAAAACGTCACCGTTTTCTTATTTCGGCTCCCTAGCCTATTTTTCCCGACCGTCCGATTTTGATCGAATGGACGAGTTATCGCCTAATCTATCCCACACCCACCTACTATAAATAGCAGTGCAATCATCGGACCAATCCCTAATTTCTAGGGATCCTACCCTACCGCCACCGCCGACTTTCTCCTCAATTTCAGCGCCCCCCATTCGCCACCTGCCTTCCTTGATCCACGCCGCCCCCTGCTTCCTAAGCCCAGGCAGCCCCGCCCCGAGCACCCCCGTAAGCAGCAGCTCCAGCGAGCCCTGCCGTCGGTGGCCACCACCAGGCTGCACCTCTCCTTCCCTTCTTCCCCTATGCTTTTCTCTCCTTCCCCTTCGATCTCTCTCACGATCTCCCTCTCCCTCTGTACTTCATCGCCGCAGGAACGGCCGCCGCTCGCGGAAGCCACCAACGTCCGCCTCTGGCCAGATCCGACCATCTCCGACGCCTCCTCGTCGGATCCCGCCGTCAAGTCCCATCCCGTTGTCGCGTGGAGCTCTACTGCCCAAGTCCTTCGTCCTGTCGCTGCGCCAAGTCCCCGCTCGGTTCCCCCTGCGTTGCTGCGCCGCCCTGCCTCGCATGCTCCTCAAGACAGCCGTCGCCGACCTCCGTTCCGTCCTGTGCACCGCCAAGTCAAGTCCGATGCCCAAGCGCCGGATCTAGTCGAGCTCGCCGCCCCTCGCTTTCGTGCACGACGTTCCCGTCCCGACCGAACCTGTCGTCACCCCTGCCTCCTCCTCATCGGTCTGCTGCGCGAGGGAACAAGCGCCCCTGCGTTGACTTCTCATCGAGACGCTCCAGCCGCGCCAAGTCCGTCTCCAGCCGTGCCGGAGCCGCTCCTTCTCCCGCCCCACGAGCCTGCCAGCAGCCGCCGCCGTTGACTCTGCCTTGCACCGCCTCCTCTGTTCTACGCTCGTTCGAGCGGGGAGGACAAGCGCTGGTGCGTATGGGCTGCCCCATTAGCATCGTCAAGGCCCAGCGTGTCGCCAGCCCACTTTGCCCTGCTTCCCCTCTCCACCCACCGGGCCAAGACCAGGGTGAGCTCTGCTGCCCCCACCTTATGCACTGTTGGCCCAAGCATAGTTTTGGCCCATGTCATGTTTTTTTCCTGTAGATGATTTTCTCTATTATTCCAGAGAACGCCCATTTTGCAGAAAAGTCCCTAAACATCATGCATATTATATCCCACCAACCGTGCATCATATTAAAATAAGTTATATATATAATGCTTAGAATTTTGTGTAGATTAATAATATTCAACTTTCATGCATGTTTAAAATGTCTAAAATGTTGTTTGGTTAAATTTGCTCCCATGTCATGCAAAAATGCTTTAATTCATAACTAAATAACCGTAACTCTGAACCTAACAAACTTTATATGTAAATGGGGTAGAATTTTGCCTAGTTTAACATGGTGGCATCATCTTGCATGTTTAATAACTATAAAATATGGTTTAGGGCAGAACAGTACCAAACCTAATATATGCATATGAGGATTTTCAGGAATTGTTGTTCCTTGTCTTCGACCTCATTTAAACTTGACTAGATAGGTAGTTTTCATTTGCTTCACCCTCTTGCCATGTTTAACAACATTTAATATTGTTGGGTACATAAACAAGATCGAACTAAATAAGTCACGTGGTGTTTCGTCAATATGCAACGGAGTTGCATATTGAGCTCCACTTAATTTGTAGGGTTGCTTGTGCACTTTGCCATGCCATGCTTCATTAAACCGGACATGCATCATACTTGAGTGTGCATCATGCCATGCTCATGCGAAGGTTGTTTACCATGATTGTTTTCTTCTTTCCGGTGTTTCTTCTTCGGGTTGGTTCCGATAACGTCATATTTTGAGGATTCATTCGACTACGTCCATTTGTCTTCATGGACTCGTTCTTCTTCCTTGCGGGATCTCAGGCAAGATGACCATACCCTCGAAATCACTTCTATCTTTGCTTGCTAGATGCTTGCTCTTTGGCTATGCCTATGCTGCGATACCTACCACTTTCTTATCATGCCTCCCATATTGCTAAACCAAGCGTCTAACCCACCTTGTCCTGGCAAACCGTTGTTTGGCTATGTTACCACTTTGCTCAGCCCCATCTTATAGCGTTGTTAGTTGTAGGTGAAGATTGGAGTTTGTTCCATGTTTGGAACATGGATATTTTGTTGGGATATCACAATATCTCTTATTAAATTAATGCATCTATACACTTGGTAAAGGTTGGAAGGCTCGGCCTTATGCCTGGTGTTTTGTTCCACTCTTGCCACCCTAGTTTCCGTCATATCGGTGTTATGTTCCCGGATTTTGCGTTCCTTACACGGTTGGGTTATAATGGGAACCCTTGACAATTCGCCTTGAATAAAACTCCTCCAGCAAGGCCAAACATTGGTTTTACCATTTGGCACCTAGCCTTTTCTTTCCCTTGGGTAGGCCTGCCCAAGGGTCATCTTTGTTTAAACCCCCGGGCCAGTGCTTCTCTAAGTGTTGGTCCAACCCAGAGCACCGTGCGGGGCCGTCCCTTGGCAACTTGGGTTACGTTGGCTCCCGTACGCTTAGCTTATCCGGTGTGCCCTGAGAACGAGATATGTGCAGCTCCTATCAGGATTTGTTGGCACAGCGGGTGGTCTTGTTGGACTTGTTTTACCATTGTCGAGGATGTCTTGTAATCGGGATGCCGAGCCTGATCGGATTGTCTTGGGAGAAGGAATATCCTTCGTTGACCGTGAGAGCTTGTGATGGGCTAAGTTGGGACACCCCTGCAAGGATCTGAACTTTCGAGAGCCGTGCCCGCGGTTATGGGCAGATGGGAATTTGTTAATGTCTAGTTGTAGAAAACCTGAAGTCTATTTTAATTAAAATACATCAACCGTGTGTGTGTAGCCGTGATGGTCTCTTCTCGGTGGAGTCCGGGAAGTGAACACGGTGTTGGACTTATGTTTGACGTAGGTTGTTCTAGGATCACTTTTGATCATAGTTCATCGATCGTGCTTTGCCCTCTCTTCTCGCTCTCTTTCGCGTATATGTTAGCCACCAAATATGCTAGTCGCTTGCTGCAGATCCACCTCATACCTTTACCTTCCCTATAAGCTTAAATATTCTTGATCGCGAGGGTGTGAGATTGCTGAGTCCCCGTGACTCACAGATACTTCCAAAACCAGTTTGCAGGTGTCGATGTTACCGAGCAGGTGACGCAACCAAGCTCAAGGAGGAGCTTGATGAAGATCTTGGTCTTTGTGTTGTTCCATTCTAGTTGATCAGTAGTGGAGCCCAGTTGGGACGATCGGGGATCTGTGTAGCATTTGGGGTAGTCTTCTTTTGTTTTGGGTTTCGTAGTCGGACCTTGATTGTATCTGGATGATGTAATGCTTTATTCATGTATTGTGCGAAGTGGCGATTGTAAGCCAACTATGTATCTTTTCCCCTTATTTATTACATGGGTTGTTGTGAAGATTACCTCACTTGCGATATTGCTTTCAATGCGGTTATGCCTCTAAGTCGTGCTTCAACATGTGGGAGATATAGCCGCATCGAGGGCATTACAAGTTGGTATCAGAGCCTTCCCCGACCTTAGGAGCCCCCCGCTTGATCGAATCGTTGGTGTTGTTGAGTCTAGAAAAATGTTTTGAGTCATTTAGGAATTATACATATATCGAAGAGTTAGGAATTCTTTTTACTCCTCAGTCCCTTCGTCGCTCTGGTGAGGCATCCTGACATGGAGTTTTGACTCTTCTCTTCTCAAATTTCACTAAAAAAATTTAGGATCATGCGGGTATCTTGGAATCGTTCCGATGGTTTTGTGACGAGAACATTGTTCTTGGTGCCTCCTGACATTTAGGGGTTGTGGCAGTGTCCTGGGGAGTTGAGCTCCGAGGTGTTGTCGTCACAATTTTATCGTTGCAGTTCTGGAACACCTGAGTTTAGTTTCGCCGACATCGAAAATCTCTTTTATGTAGTTGTTGGTGAGATAACCTTGACGCCACCCAGTACTGGGGCGGGAGTTCGGGAGTATTGCCATAACTCTTATAACGGATGCTTTTTGAAGGTTGAGGTAAATGATTTCCAAAGGTTTCTTGGTTATGTGTTGAAGGATGGATACAGCTGGATGTAGGAGTTGCTAGTTTTGGGTGAGATATTATGCTTCCCCTGTATCCCCAACACATGATTGCATAACCAGAAAGTTTCCGGAGTTTATAAGTGGGAATTCAAGTAGCTCTTAGGATATCTTTCCGACAGATGTATGATATGAAATTGGGGTTTGATGTCTAGTGGTCCACCTATTCACGGTCAGTTTTACAGTGGTCTCATTGTGTGTTAAAGAGTCCTTAGCTATGCCGACTCGGGGACGCTTCGAATGTCATGTGTGCACTGCCTTATACATGATGGTGTTGTACGATCGAGCCCGTGTAGGCCCCACCACGAAAACTTCGAACGAAATCTCTATCATATGTTTGTTCTGGATTATTCTGCAAGCCAATCCTTTGTTTTGAGTTGTGGTATTCGAGTTGCTTCAAAGTCAAATGTTGATTCCATACCTTCCCCAAATGTTGTTCTCATATTTCTATGCGGATACCAATCCTTCATGATAATCGAGATTGTCATGTCAATCTTTTTCTACCGGCGTGTTTCTCTTCAAGTGGATCCGATCATTTTCAACATCAGCAAGATCAACTCAGTTTTCGTCAACGGTGTTTGTTTCATCCGTCTCGAAGTTGCCTTTGTTTTCCCGCCCACCCACCCCTTTTTTTCTTCAATGACTCAGATTTCTTAATGAAGTATGCATTTTATTCATGTGAAGTCTCTTCATTCTATTCTTTCTATGTTCTTATCCGGTAATTCTCATGAAGATCCTAACGGAGCCTCAAGTTCATCATTATTCGTTCTTTTTCTTCTCCGGTGGGTTCAAGTCAAACTTTGTTCATCATATTCTTTTCCTTGTTTCAAATGTTTTCTCGTGTCGGTGCACCTCTTAATCATCCACTTCTCGCCATTCATTTGTTCCGGAGTGCTGAAGATATCTCAGAAGGCTCATCTTGTCATTCAAGATCCATTCAAGCTATTTTGGGGTTGTTATCTCAGTCAAGCCATTTAAATCTCACCGGTGCATTCTCTCTTTTAAATTGTTTAACGGTGTTTCTTTTGAGTGGGCCTAACCCACAGGTCTTTTTCCAGGATCTTACCTGACTCCTCTATTTTCCCGGAGCTATTCCCAAATCTTTCCATGTTTGACGTAAGAATTATTTATCATCAGTCAAATGCCTTTCTCCAAGATTGGTTAAATTATTTTCATCGTTCGCTCAATCTCTTCGCTTTTGATTCTTCTGGAGTGCCTCTACAATTAATGGTGGTGTTTCTCATCATCATTCTCCGCGTTTGAAGACCGAAGAAGAGTTTTACCTCCATATCTTATCCGTTCTCTCAGAGATTCATGGTTCTAGTTCAAGGCCATCCTCTCATAATTGTTTTCGATTGTGAGAATTCTTTTCACCCATCCGGAACAATTCAGGAGTATTTTTCAGTTTGATTATCCGGATGCCATCATCTCAGAATTATTCATTCCATCTTTCAGCGATCATTCTCCAAATCTTACCGGTGCATCGCTCAAGTATTCGTTAATTAGCTCAAGATCTCTTCATTATCTTGTTTCTAAATTCTCTCAAGCATCTTCGTTCATTTGCTAATTCTTCCCGGTGCTTCTTTACTTTTTCTTCAATCGTTTTCAATTCTTACGGTGGTTCGTTAAAGATTTCTCTTCCTTTATTATTGTATCAATTCATTCGTTGTTTCAATCCTACCGATGGTCCATTAAGTTTGCGCTATATCTATCTAAATCCTTTCTACGAGAATAAGTCGTATGCGATCCGTTGCTTGTCATCAATTTAAATTGGTGAAGATATGCTTAACGTAATTCTTATTCTTGCTTCACCCAAGTGATTAATTCCTTATTCTGGAGGCTCATAAAATTCTCGGTTTCTCTTGTTTCATCTTTTCTTTTCCGGAGTTCCAAGTTTCCACTTTATCTCGTCGCAAAGCTTCATTTAATCTTTGCAAGTTTTCACTTTGTGTTTTCAACTACTCTCTCTTCTCGTTATGCTTTTGTTACCGGAGTTCTTCATGGAGACTCTACATGATGGTTCTTAAAGGATTAAATTCCTTCTCGAAGTGTTCATCAACATTCTTTTCAGAGGAGCTCAAGTATTCTTCATCTTGCAATCTGGAGTGCAATTCTTCCTTCCGTATCAATAGAGGTGGTATTTTTGTCAGGACCCCGACTCAATGCCACATCGATCTAGCATGTAACACCTCATATCACTTTGCGGCCTCACGCACGGTATTCCCACGGGTGTCGCCTTACCTTTGCCCGGGACCGTTTGCGCCTTTTGGCACACGTATATGATAGTGTCGCTAGCATCCATATGATAAGGAGCCCGGGCTGACATGGCTAGTCGTAAACCCAAAGTGGCACAGACTTACAGGGACAGGCATCCATGACCCAGCATCGAACGTGTCGGTCATCAGCGAGTCAATCCAGGCTGTAGCACTGGGCTAGCAGGACTCCGGTGAACCGGGCTGTAGCGGGCTAACAGGACTCCGGTATTCATCGCGTGACATTTCCCCGAAGGGACAGACACAGGAACGAAGAAGGACACATGCCGGCCAGCCTAAGTGTTCCGGAGCAGTAGCAAGCTACCATGGCTCGGTGGAAACACTAGGAGACATTTCCCCGTAAGAGAGGCTACTAAAGATAAACAACTAGATGGTCAGATCCCACACATATCAAGCATTTCAATAACATACACACAATATGCTCGATATGTGCAAATACAACATGGCATCACAACATGACTCTATAACTCAAGTATTTAATCAATAGGCTCCGAGGAGCGAGATATTACAAACATGGGTCTCATGACCCAACAATCAGAGCATACAAGTCAAAGCACAAGCGGAAGCTATCATGTCTGAGTACAGACATCTATAAATGAAAAAGGCTGAGAAGCCTGACTATCTACCAGATCCTGCCGAGGGCACAAGATCGTAGCTGAGGTAACAAGCTAAACGTCGAAGTCCACGCGGAACTACTAGCGAGACCGAAGTCTCTCTGCAAAAACATAAATAGGCAAACGTGAGTACAAATGTACCCAGCAAGACTTACATCAGAACTAACTACATATGCTTCATTATCAACAAAGGGGATGGTGGGGTTTAACTGCAGCAAGCCAGCTTTGACTCGGTGGCTATCCTGAACTACGACTGCAAGTAACTCTTTTGAGGTGGCGCACACGAGTCCACATATTCACCATATCAATACACCACTATGGATCCGCTCCCGTCTCCCTACGAGAACGCCATCCATAGCACTCACGCTTATCTTGCGTATTTTAGAGTATCCACTTTCACTTGTCTATGAACTGATATAAGCAACCCAGAAGTCCTTTTCCGCGGACACGGCTATTCGAATAGATGATGATAACCCTGCAGGGGTGTACTTCTTCATACATGTTTCCACCACTTAGCGTCTGCACACGACATGTGCTCGGCAGACTTCAAGCGAAAGCCGACGTGGGTGTAGACCACGACCTACCTAAACACTCAAGTCTCTAGTCCAGGTTTATCGCCTATTCGGGTTCCATCCATGAGGAGATCCGGCCGGAGTTTCGCTCACAGCCCCAAACGATGTGAACAGGGTTCCGTGACACCAAACGGGCGCCCGGTTTACCCGGCCACGTGCCTACCGCATCACAGCCCACCCCTACGGTCAGCGCTGTCCACGGCCTCCAGCATACTACAAACACCAGAAACTACTTGCAACTCCTGGACAGAGGACAAGGGTGAATAAGAAGTCGAGCGGGGTCATATTTCAGGGCCCAATGTATGGTAGTAGCTGAATCATGGATCACAAACACAGAACTCAGTTCCTGAGGACGGCTACAATGAGACAACCCACCATGTACTCCTACATGGCCTCTCACCGCTACCTTTACCAAATCGTGTTCACACACTTAGCTCACACACAGTAGGACATGTTCACACGCCTCTGACTCATCCCCGATGAATCAGACCTGACTCAACTCTAAGCAGTAGCAGGCATGACAAACAAACATGAATGAGTAGGCACAACAGGGCTCAAACAACTCCTACTCATGCTAGTGGGTTTCATCTATTTACTGTGGCAATGACAGGTCATGCAGAGGATAAAGGGGTTCAGCTACCGCAGCAAGTAACAGATGAATCGGTGTTGTCCTAAAGCATTAAAAGAGAGCAGGAGCGAGAGAGTAGGATTGTATCGGAATGAACAAGGGGGTTTTGCTTGCCTGGCACTTCTGAAGATAACATTGAGTCTTCATCAGTGTCAATGATCACATCATCGGTATCACGTCTATCGAGAGGGGACAAAAACCGGCAACACAGAAGGGAACACAATCAATGCAATGCACAATATGATGCATGATCATGACATGGCAAAATGAATGTGTTTTGAGCTAATGCAACTAGCAACAGATTAAATGAAGTTGGTTTGAATACAAGATTCAAATTCAAACTCCATATGTGATTAAATAAATGCCCTTTATATCATTTGTGCTAAACAGCAGCTATAAGTTGTTCTAACATGCATGAAAATGGTACAGATGGATTCCTTGAATTTTTCTGATAATTTTTCATATATAAAATATTTAATTTGGAGTTACGGTTAATTTTCTATGATTTATTGAAGTTTTTACAAATTTCTGGAATTATCTGATTATTTTAAATCCAGAAAATCATTTAATGCGTCAGCATGACATCACCTTGACGTCATCAGGTCAACAGAGCAGGTTCAGGTCAAACCTGACCAGTGGGGTCCACTGGTCAGTGACACAGTGCTGACTAGTGTCGTTGACAGGTGGGGCTAGGTCAACGGCCACGTCAGCAGAGTCAATGCTGACGGGTGGGGCCACTGGATTAGTTAAAAACTAAACAGAAACTAATCTATGATTAATTAGCAGGTGGGGCCCTGCTGTCAGTGTCACAAAGCGGTGGTTAGTGGTTAATTAAGCCAGCCACGTCACTGGCCACCGGAGTTCGACCGGCGGCGACCCGGAACGCGGCGGAAGTTCACCGGGGTTGCGCTACGGGCGACGGCTGGATGCGCGAAGGGCACCAGAAGGTAGCCCGTGCCCGTGCGCAACTTAGGGGGCCAACGAGAGGGCGTGGGGTGGCCGGGGTTCGCCGGAATGAAGCCCGAGGCGGCGGCCGGAGCTCGGGGGTTCGCGGGACTGGCGCTGCAGCTCACAAACGAGGGAGCTGAGGCGCTGGAGGGGCTCTACGGGTCACGGCTAGCGCAACGGTGCACGCCCGTGACCAAATGGTCACCGGGATTTCGCCGGCGACGAGTCCGTGCGGCGGAGCGTCTCGGCTCCGGCGGAAGCAATGGCTAGAGCGGCCCAACGGCATGGGAAGAAGAGGGGAACGGTTCAGTGGCTCACCGCGAGTCCAACGAGCGCGAGGGCGAGGCCGGGGACGCTCTGTGGCCGGCGAATCAAGCGACGACGGCCGTCGGTGCAGAGGAAGAGGATGGCGTCGGTGACGGCGCTCCAGGGCGTCCGGCGTCTTGTGGCTCCGTGGTAGGGACGCAACGTCGCGGCGGAGCTCGGGGGCGCATCGGAGAGGCGAGGGGAAGGCGGTGGCCGCGGTGGCTCTCGTCGGTGGCGGCGGCTCCGTTCGGGGAGGGGAACAGAGGAGGGGGAGAGTGTTTGGGGACGAGAGAGGAAGCAGCGAGGGAGGAAGAGGGGCGAGGGGACACGAGGCGTGAGGGGGAGGCTCGGGAACGACTCGGTGGAAGCAGGAGGTGGCCGAGGCGGCATCGGCGCTCGCCACCGAGCTGCTTCGGTGCGAGGGGAGGAAGATGACAAGGGGGAGGAGGTGGGCTGGGCCGGCTGGATGGAGCTGGGCTAGCTCTGGTGGGCTGCACGGTGAGGCCAGGTAAGCTCTGTTCTTTTTATTTTTTTCTTCTGTTTTTCTATTTTCTGTAGTTTGTTTTGATTTAGTTTAGCAACTAAATCATTTAAATAAATTCTGTAGATTTTTATGTGGCTTGCTAAAATATTTACAAAGCCACTCACAAACTTCCAGAATTATTGGAGTCATATTTAATATATATTAAATATAAATCCAAAGCAAATAGTTATTGGATTAAATCAAATGACCAAAATAATTATCTCTGTGACTCCAAAAATATTGGTTTAAATTTTACCTCTCACCAATATTTCCATGGAATAACAGGAACATTTTTTTGGACACATTTGAGAAGATTTAATTGTTGGTTATTTTTAGAGGTTTCTGAGGCTTTGAAAAATCCTCAATTCAAATTTCATTTGAAATAAAACATGATGCTCACAAGAGGTCTAGCCTAGTGCATTACCAGAAGCTAGGGATGTGACAATTTTGTCATTTTTGATAATTTGAGTTCATGTCTCATGAGTCACATGTTGTCAAGAATGAGTTATTTAAATCCATCAATCTTGTCATTGGAGTTATCTTGGGTTATATTTCACCTAAAGCTTTCCCTAAGGATCATCGTTATTTGTGGTGCTCATAAATGAACCAAGTTCTTAATTATCCTCCCGGTGAGATGAGTTTCTCATCTTCTTGTTCATATCAATCCAACTTTTTTACCGTGAGTGGCAGGTTGTCACCGCATAATTTTGAGATGTATTCCATAAGACCATATCAAGCTTATTCTTTTCATTGTTGGTTTTCCCAACAACTCCATTCTAGCATTTGTTGTAAGCGTGCTCTCTTAAGATCTTGTTTCCCTTCGTTCATTCCAGTCCATTCTCACTTTTGTTCCAGAGGCATTGTATTGTTGCTCTCTTCGACCCATCTTCTTGTTTTGTCAGGATCGTGTTCTTTTATTGTTTTATCCATTTAACCGGAGTGTTGTGTCCCCTTGCTCAAGCTCTTTCATTTTATCAAGTCTTTCATCTCTTTTCAACCGAAGTGTTACCGAATTTGTTCTTCCTTGTTCCTCTTTTCTAATGGAGTGTTTTCAACTTCGTTCATCTCCGCTGTGTTCTTTCTTTCAATTTGTTCAACTTTTCAAGGTTCTTTGGTTTCACTCGTTTTTCGAAGAAGCAACTTAGTTTTACCTCGTATCTTCCTCTTCCTTTTCCCTCCGGTGCCATCCTAGATCTCGGGGCGAGATCCTCTTGTAGTGGTGGAGTGTTGTGATGCCCCGAGACAGATGTGCCAGGTGTCTTCCAGTTATTCACTGACATTGTCATGTCATTTTCTTGCGTGTTGCATCTTATCATGTCATCATGTGCATTGCATCATCATGTTTTCAAAACTTGCATCCGTCCCGGTCTCCTCATTCCTTCTGTTGTCCATTCTGAGCCCAGACACACTTGCACGCGCCCATGGTACCTCCGAAATATTATTTTATAAGTGGGTGGAAAATGTGCTCGGAATGGGTTGAAAGTTGGCGTGCGGTGTTGTTATGTTGTCAGTAGACCGCCTGCCAAGTTTCATCACATTCGGAGTCTGTTTGACGCCTCAACCGTTAAACTATAGCGGCATTAGAGCCGGTCTAACGTCGGACGTTTTCGGTCTCCGGAAACAATCGTCGGGTCTCTCTCTTCTATTCTCTCAGCTCTAGACCATCTACACAGTTCACTACCTACTGCCAGACCCAACGTAAGCTCTCTCATCAGCCCGTGGACCTCCTTGCGCGCGTCCGAAAACTGTCCCGGACCCGACCCGAGCAGTCGTGACCGATGGGTCCGGAACATCCCCAAACATCTACAAAACGTCACCGTTTTCTTATTTGGGCTCCCTAGCCTATTTTTCCTGACCGTCCGATTTTGATCAAAGGGACGAGTTATCCCCTAATATAACCCACACCCACCTACTATAAATAGCAGTGCAATCATCGGACCAATCCCTAATTTCTAGGGATCCTACCCTAGCGCCGCCGCCCACTTTCTCCTCAATTTCAGCGTCCCCCAGTCGCCACCTGCCTTCCTCGATCCACCCCGCCCCTACTTCCTGAGCCCATGCAGCCCTGCCCCGAGCACCCCCGCAAGCAGCAGCTCCGGCGAGCTCTGTCGTCGGTGGCCACCACCAGGCTGCACCTCTCATTCCCTTCTTCCCCTATGGTTTTCTCTCCTTCCCCTTCGATCTCTCTCACGATCTCCCTCTCTCTCTGTACTTCATCGCTGCAGGAACAGCTGCCGCTCGCGGAAGCCACCAACATCCGCCTCTGGCCAGATCCGACCATCTCCGACGCCTCCTCGTCGGATCCCGCCGTCAAGTCCCCATCCCGTCGTCGCGTGAAGCTCCACCGCCCAAGTCCTTAGTCCTGTCACTGCGCCAAGTCCCCGCTCGGTTCCCCCTGCGTTGCTGCGCCGCCCGCCACGTATGCTCCTCAAGACAGCCGTCGCCGACCTCCTTTCCGTCCTGTGCACCGCCAAGTCAAGTCCGATGCCCAAGCGCCGGATCTAGTCGAGCTCGCCGCCCCTCGCCTTCGTGCACGACGTTCCCGTCCCGACCGAACCTGTCGTCGCCCCTGCCTCCTCCACATCGGTCTGCTGCGCGAGGGAACGAGCGCCCCTGCGTTAACTTCTCATCGAGATGCTCCAGCCGTGCCAAGTCCGTCTACAGCCGCGCCGGAGCCGCTCCTTATCCCGCCCCGCGAGCCAGCCAGCAGCCGCCATCGTTGACTCTGCCTTGCGCTGCCTCCTCTGTTCTGCGCTCGTTCGAGCGGGGAGGATGAGCGCTGGTGCGTATGGGCTGCCCCCTTCGCATCGTCAAGGCCCAGCGTGTCGCCATCCCACTTCGCCCTGCTTCCCCTCTCCACCCACCGGGCCAAGCCCATGGTGAGCTCTGCTGCCCCCACCTTTTGCACTGTTGGCCCAAGCGCAGTTTTTGACCATGTCATGTTTTTTTCCTCTAGATGATTTTGTCTATTATTCCAGAGAACGCTCGTTTTGCAGAAAAGTCCCTAAACATCATGCATATTATATCTCACCAACCGTGCATCATATTAAAATAAGTTATATATATAAAATGTCTAAAATGCATGTTTAAAATGTCTAAAATGTTGTTTGGTTAAATTTTCTCCTATGTCATGCAGAAAATGCTTTAATTCGTAACTAAATAATCATAACTCCGAACCTAACAAACTTTATATGTAAATGGGGTAGAATTTTGCCTAGTTTAACATGGTGGCATCATCTTGCATGTTTAATAACTATAAAAATATGGTTTAGGGCAGAACAGTACCAAACCTAATATATGCATATGAGGATTTTCCAGAATTGTTGTTCGTTGTCTTCGGCCTCATTTAAAGTTGACTAGATAGGTAGTTTTCATTTGCTTCACCCTCTTGCCATGTTTAACAACATTTAATATTGTTGGGTACATAAACAAGATCGAACTAAATAAGTCACGTGGTGTTTCGTCAATATGCAACGGAGTTGCATATTGAGTTCCACTTAATCTCTAGGGTTGCTTGTGCACTTTGCCATGCCATGCTTCATTAAACCGGACATGCATCATACTTGATTGTGCATCATGCCATGCTCATGTGAAGGTTGTTTACCAGGATTGTTTGCTTCTTTCCAGTGTTGCTTCTTCAGGTTGGTTCTGATAATGTCGTATTTTGAGGATTCGTTCGACTACGTCCGTTTGTCTTCATGGACTCGTTCTTCTTCCTTGCGGGATCTCAGGCAAGATGACCATACCCTCGAAATCACTTCTATCTTGGCTTGCTAGATGCTCGCTCTTTTGCTATTCCTATGCTGCGATACCTACCACTTGCTTATCATGCCTCCCATATTGCTAAACCAAGCCTCTAACCCACCTTGTCCTAGCAAACCGTTGTTTGGCTATGTTACCGCTTTGCTCAGCCCCCTCTTATAGTGTTGTTAGTTGCAGGTGAAGATTGGAGTTTGTTCCATGTTTGGAACATGGATATTTTGTTGGGATATCACAATATCTCTTATTAAATTAATGCATCTATACACTTGGTAAAGGGTGAAAGGCTCGGCCTTATGCCTGGTGTTTTGTTCCACTCTTGCCACCCTAGTTTCCGTCATATCGGTGTTATGTTCCCGGATTTTGCGTTCCTTACACGGTTGGGTTATAATGGGAACCCCTTGACAGTTTGCCTTGAATAAAACTCCTCCAGCAAGGCCCAACATTGGTTTTACCATTTGGCACCTAGCCTTTTCTTTCCCTTGGGTAGGCCTGCCCAAGGGTCATCTTTGTTTAAACCCCCGGGCCAGTGCTTCTCTAAGTGTTGGTCCAACCCAGAGCATCGTGCGGGGCCGTCCCTTGGCAACTTGGGTTACGTTGGCTCCTGTACGCTTAGCTTATCCGGTGTGCCTAGAGAACGAGATATGTGCAGCTCCTATCGGGATTTGTCGGCACAGCGGGTGGTCTTGCTGGACTTGTTTTACCATTGTCGAGGATGTCTTGTAACCGGGATGCCGAGCCTGATCGGATTGTCTTGGGAGAAGGAATATCCTTCGTTGACCATGAGAGCTTGTGATGGGCTAAGTTGGGACACCCCTGCAGGGATCTGAAATTTCGAGAGCCGTGCCCGTGGTTATGGGCAGATGGGAATTTGTTAATGTCCGGTTGTAGAAAACCTGAAGTCTATTTTAACTAAAATACAACAACCGCGTGTGTAGCCGTGATGGTCTCTTCTCGGCGGAGTCCGGGAAGTGAACACGGTGTTGGAGTTATGTTTGACGTAGGTTGTTCTAGGATCACTTTTGATCATAGTTCATCGATCGTGCTTTCCCCTCTCTTCTCGCTCTCTTTTGCATACATGTTAGCCACCAAATATGCTAGTCGCTTGCTGCAGCTCCACCTCATACCTTTACCTTCCCTATAGCCTTAAATAGTCTTGATCGCGAGGGTGTGAGATTGCTGAGTCCCCGTGACTCATAGATACTTCCAAAACCAGTTTGCAGGTGTCGATGTTACCGAGCAGGTGACACATCCAAGCTCAAGGAGGAGCTCGATGAAGATCTTGGTCTTTGTGTTGTTCCAACCTAGTTGATTAGTAGTGGAGCCCAGTTGGGACGATCGGGGATCTGTGTAGCATTTGGGGTGGTCTTCTTTTATTTTGGGTTCAGTAGTCGGACCTTGATGATGTAATGCTTTATTCATGTATTGTGTGAAGTGGCGATTGTAAGCCAACTATGTATCTTTTCCCCTTATTTATTACATGGGTTGTTGTGAAGATTACCTCACTTGCGACATTGCTTTCAATGCGGTTATGCCTCTAAGTCGTGCTTCGACACGTGGGAGATATAGCCGCATCGAGGGCGTTACAGTAGAAGGATAGACTCATGCAATATGAAGAAAACCCCATCTTGTTATCCTCGATGGCAACAATACAATACGTGCATTGCTGCCCTTACTGTCACCGGGAAAGGACACCGCAAGATTGAACCCAAAGCTAAGCACTTCTCCCATTGCAAGAAAGATCAATCTAGTTGGCCAAACCAAACTGATAATTCGAAGAGACTTGCAAAGAAAACCAATCATACATAAAAGAATTCAGAGAAGATTCAAATATTATTCATAGATAGATTTGATCATAAACCCGCAATTCATCGGTCTAAACAAACACACCGCAAAAAGAAGATTACATCGAATAGATCTCCAAAAGAGAGGGGGAGAACATTGTATTGAGATCCAAAAAGAGATAAGAAGCCATCTAGCTACTAACTATGGACCCATAGGTCTGAGGTAAACTACTCACACTTTATCGGAAGGGCTATGGTGTTGATGTAGAAGCCCTTCGTGATAGATGCCCCCTCCGGCGGAGCTCCAAAACATGCCTCAAGATGGGATCTCGTGGATACAGAAAGTTGCGGCGGTGGAATTAGGGTTTTGGCTCTGTATCTGATCGTTTGGGTGTACGTGGGTATATATAGGAGGAAGAAGTACGTTGGTGGAGCAACAGGGGCCCCACAAGGGTGGAGGGCGCGCCTGGGGGGTGTAGGCGTGCCCCCCTACCTCGTGGCCTCCTGTTACGTGTCTTGACGTAGGTACCAAGTCTCCTGAGTTGTATTCAATGAGAAAATCACGTTCCCAAAGGTTTCATTCCGTTTGGACTCCGTTTGATATTCCTTTTCATCGAAACCCTAAAACATGCAAAAAAATAGCAATTCTGGCTGGGCCTCCGGTTAATAGGTTAGTCCCAAAAATAATATAAAAGTGGATAATAAAGCCCAATAATGTCCAAAACAGTAGATAATATAGCCTGGAGCAATAAAAAATTATTGATACGTTGGAGACGTATCAGGAGGATGGAGGAGGTGGACGGTGGAGATGAATAGTATCCCGTGGAGTCCCGTTTTGTGGTACGCCACACCCCTCCCGATGAGTAGGACCCCCATTTCGACCGTAGGAGGTCCGTTTCGTCCGTTTTGCGGTATGCCACACCCCTCCCGATCAACAGGACCCCTGTTTCGACCGTAGGAGGTCCGTTTCCTCCATTTTGCGGTACGCCACACCCCTCTCGATCAACAGGACCCCTGTTTCGACCGTAGGAGGTCCGTTTCCTCTGTTTTGCGGTACGCCAGGCCTCGTTTCCATCGCCTGTTCCGTCCAAGCCCTCCCAATGAACATGACCACGCATTCCGTTCCGACCCAGCTAGTTGGCTCCCATGCGTTCCGTTGCCTCCCGTTGAACACGACGCATTCCGTTGCCTCCCCATGAACACAATGCATGTCGTTGCCTCCCCATGAACACGACGACGACGTTGTTTCTCTGTTCCGACCCAGCCATGTACACGAGCCCTGGCCGTATGTATGCGCGAGTAGGCGTTTGAGACCCTGCCCGTATGTACGTACGTGGCCGTATTTTCTTTCTTGCACCCTGGCCGTTGTACGTACGTGTACATGCTACGTGCGCGCCTCTACTACGACACGTATGCGCCTCTACTATGACACGTGCGCGCCTCTACATCGACCAGTATATATGTACATACATGTTCGCGACCAGAATGACAACGCTACGTACGCTTCGACCAGGTGGGTCCCTACTGTCAGGCACTTCCTTGCGTGCGAAGATGTAGCTGGTGGGTCCCAGCAGTCAGGGGGGCGAATCGTTTTTTCCCCGGACGCACTTCCTTGCGTGCGAAGGTGTTGCTGGTGGGTCCCAGCAGTCATGGGGGAAACGTTTTTTCGCGAAATACGGTGGCCCGTCCGGTGGAGGAATAATTATTTTGCATGTAATAAGGAGGCACTTCCTTGCTGCGGCCGTGGACCCAGCTAGTAGCCTCTCCATGTACAGTTCACGTCCCATGGAAGCCGTTCCTTGCCCACATTGACCACGCCGTGCCGAGAGCACCAGGGCGGTGGACGACGGCGAGGCCTAGGAAGGGGATGACGCGGAGCCGGGGAAGACGCAGCAATGGATGCCCACGCGTAGAGGAGTACGAGGGTTCACTGGTTCGTTGCGGTGTGAGGGTGCCTTCGCCGCAGAATAACAGGGGGTGTGGGTGAGCAGAGGGATGGCCTGGCCAGCGGTGGGAGTAGTAGTGACAGTGAGGCCTCCGCCGCATCGCAGCCGGCCACGGGTGGCAGGAGCACGAGGCACGACCGGCGCTGGTTTGGGCGGCTGGAGCAAGAACACCAGAGGTTGAAGAAGCACTACGGCCGTTGGATAGACATCGTACGGTCACTGGAGCTGGAATCGTGCATATATTGACTAAGTTGACAAAGCCCTCCGTCCCCGTCAACTTAGTAGGCCCACAAGTCAGCCTGCCACTATACTGGGTCACAGCTAACAGGGGGAGTATTCATTTTTTGTGCGTAATAAGGAGGCACTTCCTTGCATGCGAAGATATAGCTGGTGGGTTCGAGCTGTCAGCGTCGGTAATGTTTTTTTCGTGAAATACAGAGGCCCTTTCAGTGGGTCCCTGATGTCAGGTGGAGGAATCATTATTTTGCATGTAATAAGGAGGCATTTGCTTGCGTGCGGCCGTGGACCCAGCTGTCGGCCTCTCCACGTACAGTCAACTTCAGATGCATGTCGGTCGTTGACCATGTTGACTAGGCTGCGCCGAGAGCACCAGGGTGGTGGACCACGGCGAGGCCTAGGAAGGCAACGACACGGAGGCAGGGAAGACTCGGCAGTTGTTTCCCACACGGAGGCAGGGGAGTACGACTGTATGAGGGTTTACTGGTTCGTCTGGCATCGCCGGAGAATAACAGCAGGTGTGGGTGAGTAGAGGGATGGCTAGGCCAGCAATGGGAGTACGGTGGGGCGGTGAGGCCTGCGCGGCAGCACAGCCGGCCGCGGGGAGGAGGGAGTAGACAGACCTCCCGCTGCCGCTTGTTTGAGCGGCTGGAGCAGGAAGATCAAAGATTGAAGAAGCACGGCGACCGTTGAATGGAGATCCAACAGTCACTGCTTGTGCGTCAACCTTTTTTTTAGGAAAGCCTCAAATGTGTGGAAAATAGCATACAACCCATTTGCTGATTCTTACGGTTTTTTTGGAGCCCATATTCTTTTTGTTAGCATTACAGCCCATATTGTGGCCACGGTTAAAAAATTATACGAAATTTTGCATATTTCGGTGTGGTTCGAACTATTTTTAATCCCAAAATTTGGACTCACATTCAAACTGATTTTAAAAAATAAATGTATATCAATATAAAATCCAACAAATTCTCCATGCATAAAAATTAATGTAGTTTAAAATCTCGAAATTAAAAAAATATATTTGAAACTAATTGCCAGTTTGATGTGTTTTAAAAATGTACAACCCATTTCTCATTACTAATGTGTCATTTTCTCGGCCAGCCGAATGAAAGCTCTCCTCGTCTTGAAAGATTTGCAGCACAACAGGCCTGACAAAGCGACTTACTTGGCAAATCACAAAAAAGATGGGCTGTGTCCGTGGACCCAGTTGTCAGCCTCTCCACGTATAGTACTCTTCTGATGGAAGTCATTCCTTGACCATGTTGACCACGCCGCGCGGAGAGCACCACGACGGTGGACGACGGCGAGGCCTAGGAAGGGGACGACGCGGAGCCGGGGAAGACGCAGCAGAGGAAGCCCGCGCGGAGAGGAGTATGAGGGTTCACTGGTTCGGCTGCGGTGTGAGGCTGCCGTCGCTGCAGGGCCTGGCCAACGGTGGGAATAGTAGGGGGCGGTGAGGCCTCCGCGGCAGCACAGCCGGCCACGGGAGGCAGGAGCATGCGGCATGACCGGCGCTGCTTTGGGCGGCTGGAGCAAGAAGACCAGAGGTTGAGGAAGCACTACGGCCATTGGATGGACATCGTATAGTCACTGGAGCTAGAATTGTTCATACTGACTAAGTTCACAAAGCCCTCTGTCCCCATCAACTTAGTAGGCTCATAAGTCAGCCTCCCACAATGGTGGGTCCCAACTAGCAGGGGGGTATTCATTTTTTGTGTGTAATAAGGAGGCACTTCCTTGCGTGCAAAGATATAGCTGGTGGGTCCGACATGTCAGCGGGGGGAATGTTTTTTCGTGAAATATAGAGGCCCTTCCAGCGGGTCCCAGCTACCAGATGGAGGAATCATTATTTTGCGCATACAGTCCACAACCGATGGATGTCGTTCGTTGACCACGTTGACCAGGCCGCGCCGAGAGCACCATGGCGGTGGACGACGGCGAGGCCTAGGAAGGGAACAACACGGAGTTGGGGAAGACTCGGCAATGGTTGCCCACGCGGTAGGGAGTACGAGGGTTTACTGGTCCGGCTGCCGTCGCCGGAAAATAACAGGAGGTGTGGGTGAGTAGAGGAATGGCCTGACCAGCAATGAAGTAGGGTGGGGCGGTGCGGGCTGTGCGGTAGCACAGCTGGCCACGGGAGGCGGGAGCAGGCAGTCCCACCGGAGCTGGTTTGGGCGGCTGGAGCAAGAAGATTAGATATTGAAGAAGCAGCACGGCCGTTGGATTAACATCCAATGGTCACTGCTGCTAGAATCGTTTGTGGACTAAGTTGACAAAGCCAAAAGTACACGTCAACCTAGTAGACCCACAAGTCAGGCTCCAAATCTGTCCCAAATAGCATACAACCCGAAATTTCTAGCCAGATTCAAATTAATTTTAAATCTAAATATAGCTTAATTTAAATTCAATGAAATTTTACCCGCACAAAAACAATGAAATTTAAAATATCAAAATCTGAAAGAAAATAGTATTTTGGAACTAATTGCCTGTTTGCTGTATTTTTTCATTTTACAGCCAATTTATTATTACTTATAGCCCATTTCTTATTACTTATAGCCAATTTTCTAGGCAAAATGCATCCCTCCTCGTCTTGAAAGAATTCCGGCCCAGCAGGGCATAGAAAAGCAAGTAGGCCTACGTTGGTTATTCTGCAAAAAACAAAATAGCTGGCTAGCCATTTTTAGAAAGGAAAAAACAAACAGGGCTGGTCATGTGCTAAACATATGAAATAAAAGCCTGGGATAGACGGGCCACGGGTCCCGCACAACCCAGTTGATACCCTTCTCCGTACCGAAAAAACAAAATTACTGCGCGCGCTGCTAGGTCCCTATTGTCATCCTCGCCATGTACATTCATCCCCTTATTCCTCTCGGTTGTTGACCATGTTGGTTCGAATCCAAACCTGGACTACGACTATCTATGCTACTCTACAAGTAATGAAACTGACATATCCAACGTTCGCTTCTCCTCTTCTCTACTTACTCTGCCTAGCATCAGAAGCTCTGGCCATAGCAACCATGTCCGCTGGTTGCTCGTCCACCTGCTCTTCAGCATGCAACAACCAAATATGCGCCAAGTTGCCACTGTACAATCGCCTGTGGGTCTCATCACACCCCCGCCGGCACACGCACCGCATCCTATTGCTCATTGCAACCCGCTGCCGTTGGTGTGGTGTCACTGCTGCAAATCACGCAGAGTCATCCGTCACATCTCAACCACAATCCGCAACCCTGGCCGAGTCTTCTACAAATGTCCGAATCATGGGGTAATAATATGTTTAAGTGTCGTTCTGCTGCTTTCAGTTGCTGATTTTTTTAATAGTTTGGTTGATGATCTTCCAATTTGATTCGTGCAGAAAAAGGAAGATTCCTGTGATTTGTATTTTTGGGAAGTTGCTGATGTGGGGGAATGAAACTACACCTATTATTTGGTTAGCCGAGGAATCCCAATAACAGCAGGTTGGGGTGTTGGACAAGTAACTGAAGGAACGACAGAAGAGGAAGATGCAGAGCAGAAGGTTAAAGATGCAGTTCCTCTGATCATGGCCAAGCAACAGCTGCTGAATGGCCTTGATAGCAATGAGGAGATGAAAGAGGTTGTGAAGATAATGGGCAAAATCGATGTGCTCTGTAGGATGATTGTCTCTTTATTTGTAGTGTATGTAGCACTCATGATGTATTCAGTGGCTACGGCATGAGCACTTTGCTGAAACTAGTAATGAATGAAACCTGTGTAGCAGGCTGGGCGTAGTGTTGTGAACATCTAATGATTTCTATTAACGGAAATCAGGAGGTATCCCCTTTTGCTCATATAAATAAATAAATAGCAGAGGCCCTGTCGGGTCAGCTTTGTTCTCATTCGAAGACGTCGAGCAAATTGCAGTCCAACAGCAAACTATGTCATCAAATTCAAGTTTCACAGCCAAATATGAGTACAACTAAACAACAATGTCATCATGTTTTAGTTGTCATACAATCACCAAACACAAATCAGCATACATAACAAGTGATGTTCTCACAGCAAAATACTAAACAACATGTTCATCAGGTTTCAGTTGTCATAGCAAACACAATTTCACATAGTATATAAAAAACGTCTTCTGACAGGCAAATACGACAAAAGCAATGTAATCATCATCCGCAACAGCAGCGTCAACATCTTTGCCATGTGTATCAGTCTGAATCGTAATTCCCCATGGTGTCATCTTCTTCTTCGTCCTCAACGTCCTCGAACGTTGGCTTCTTCTTGATCAACTCTTGTATGTCCACAACATGACAGGCAATCTTTTCGCCGGCGTCATTGACGTGATGGTTCTCAAAGATATTAGAAACATATGCGTTATCTTGTACATCAGGAGCAGTGTAAGCATCATCTTGTTGTGCAACTTCATTAAACGAATTCCTCTGCTCAAACCTTTGCAATACTCTCCAGTCATCTCTACGTGCAAATGTGTCTTCCAAGAAAAATATCTGTGTTGCTTGATTTGCCAAAATAAAAGGCTCATTGGTTTGGTACGCCGCCTTGACATTGATGGATTTGAAATAATCATCAGCTCTGGGTTTTGCGATCCTGGAAAACAGGTTATACCAACGACAGCACAACAGAACCACACACCGATGATCTTCGAAACTGGAGATATACTGCAACTGAACAATGTCTGTTATGTTAGCATACATTTCAGTTGTCTCTTTGTCATACGTATCTATGCTCATGATGGCACTGTTTTGTGTCTTCCTGCCTTCGTCTCGTGCAAGGGTGTTGTAGCACACATCTCCAACAACACAAGATTCATAATGTCTTACCCGAGTATCAAGACCCATTGCTAGTGAGTAAAGGGCATCATCAACTGCCAGCCCATCCTGCCGCATCTTCTTAACCTATGGTTAGAAAATAGACAAGCTGATCATCTTATGTACTCAATATATTAAAAAACTGAAAGTGCACTTCAAAAGCTTACATGGTTCTTGAACCATTTCGCAAATCCTGCCATAACCAGTTTGTCAATGTTTCTTGGATTTTGCGGTAGTAACTCCTCTTTGTAGATGTTGTACAACATAGTGATCGCGTAAAACATCTAAATATATAAGAATGTGCTGCAAGTTTAGTAGATTACAATGTATAAACTGCAGTACTGCACTTACTTGATATAAGGTAGTATCTCAGGACAGTTATTCAACACATACCAAACCATTTTGTCCAAATCTTTAGGTCTGTCCTCTTGTCGACTCTTCCCTGTAACTCGAACAGAATAATCGAAAACATTGAGCCCGGGATTGTCTTCACCCACCTCTTTGCTAAGCCGATCAAGTGTTTCAATGTATTTTGAGCAGAATGTCAACGCTTCTATGGCAATGTAGGCCTCTGCAATGGAACCCTTGGGTCTAGCTCTGTTCCCGACATATCCCTTGAAAGTGCCTAGCCGCCTTTCAATAGGGTACATCCAGCCATACTGTACTGGACCTCTAAGTAGTGCCTCATCAGGTAGATGAACAGCCAAATGCACCATCACATCAAAGAAGGATGGAGGATATATCTTCTCAAGGTCGCATAGGATAGTTGGTATCTTGTCTCTAAGACACTCGAAAGCATCTATCCTAATATTCCTACTGCAGAATTCCCTGAAGAATTGTTCCAACTCAACAACTGCTCTGTATAAGTCAGGGTGGCCCAATCCTCTAAGGAGAACAGGTAAGACCCTTTGAAGTAGGATGTGGCAGTCATGAGTTTTAATCCCTTGTACCTTGTTTCCATCTGCACTGACTCTCCTTTCAGGGTTGGAAGCAAATCCATGTGGGAATCTCACACGTGATAGGACCTCGTAGAATTCTTTTCTTTTTACCTTGTCCAAGACGTACACAGCTGGTGCCATATCCCGTGGTTTATCTTCATATTGCACCTGCAAATCCTTTCTGATACCCAGGTGTGTCAAATCAATCCTAGATTTTAAGGTATCTTTCGTCTTGCCTTCAATATTAAGAAGTGTGCCGATAATGCTATCACATATATTTTTCTCGATGTGCATCACATCAAGATTATGCCATAGATCTAAATATTTCCAATACTCCAAGTCCCACGGAGTGGACCTGCGGGTAAACAATAATCTCTCTTCTACCCTGCCACACTTCCTTTTCCCACTACCATTACCAGGATGGTTTCCTGGTGTAATACGCATGACCTTCTCTAATTCCACTTGCAACTCATCGGTGGTGAGCCTCTTTGGCGCATCACGGTTTTCATGCTTTGCATTGAACACATGTCTTCGGTATTTTCTAGGATGCGGCTTGTCCTTGGCAAGGAAATGGCGGTGTCAAATATAACAGATCTTGCTAAGTATTGCGTATGACAGCGGATTCCTATCACAGCGAACACATGCATTGTAACCATGTGTCGTTCGCCCTGACATAGTGCCCAAAGCCGGATAATCATGGAGGCACCAAATTATAACAGCACGCAGAAAGAAATCAGCTAGTGGGCTGCTATATAGGTCTCGAGTGAGAACACCCTTCCATAGCTGTTGAAGTTCCTCCACAAGAGGCTCCATGAACAAATCAAAACCCTTTCCAGGACTTTTTGGACCTGGGATGAGCAAGGCCATCATGTAGTTTGATTCTTTGGTGCAGACATTTGGAGGCATGTTGTAAGGGATAACAAGCACTGACCAAATGCTATATGTGGCGCTCTGGTGGCCAAATGGGTTAAATCCATTTGAAGCTAAGCCAAGTCTAATGTTTCTTGGGTCAGCAGCAAACTCTTTGTGTTTACCATTCAAGCTTTTACACTCACTACCATGAGATGGATGGCTCATTACATTCTGATCTCTGTACTCCTGGTTCCTAGAATGCCACAGTACATCCTCTCTTATTTCAGCATCATGTAACAACCTCTGCAATCTTGGTGTAATTGGAAAATGTCTCAGAACATTATGAGGAATCCTCTTCACAGCATCGCCACCTTTCCATCTTGATGATTTGCATTTCGAGCATTCACTTAAGTTGGCATAATCCTTCCGGAACAGAACACAATTATTCTTACAAACATGGATCATATCATATCCAATTCCAACCGCACGATGGAAATTCTTCATTTTACTGTAGGTGTGTGGCAGCTCAGACGCATCTAGGAAAGATTTGTGGAAAGCAGCCAACATCGCATCGAATGATTTGTTGGTCATCCGCTCAGATATCTTCACCTGAAGAAAGGTGACCATAGCTGAGAATACTCACAGCTTATTTCCTGGGGTGACAGCAACGTTTCATTGTTCCAACATGCGGGCCCACCGTTTTTCTTCTGCAGATGAAAGTTCATGGAATGCACGAGCATTTCGTAGCATTGTTTCAATGTTGGTCAAACTCACTAGCTCCGCCGCCACCACCTCCTCCTCCTCTTCCACCTGAGCATCAGGCAGATCAAGATGGTGATCTGCTGCTTCCACGTAGTCAATAACATTGATGTTCGCAGCTTCACCATGATGAACCCACCTAGTATATGTGACCGACATCCCATACAAGTGTAGATGATTTTGCACAGTTGACTGGGGTCTTGTAACTGAATTCATACAATTGCTACACGGGCAGAGCCCATCTGATTTCGAACCACTGTACTCAGCTCTGATAAAGTTCATGAAGTTTTCAACACCCTCGACATATGCAGTGGAGAATCTTCGAGCAGAAGTTATCCAAGTCCTATCCATCGGTTAGACATACAAATTAGTTCTTCTACTAGATATTACAGGAAAAACATATATGCTTTTTTCTGAAGTCCAGAAAAAAAATACCTAGGTCGATTTCTAAAGCTATGGCAAGATATTTGGACGAGCAGATCAAAGTAACAAAATATATCTAAAGCTAATTCAGCAAACAGATTTGAGTGCCAAATTATGGCAGGCTATTTCAGCAGTCAATGAGGCCGAGCACATAGCCATCGAACTATCGAAGGCCATCGCAGCAACAAAGATCGAGTATAAAACAGTGTAGAGCTATTTCACCTAACAGATTGGCTACTAGACCATGGCACTCTACGTCACAATAAATATATGGCAGGATATTTTAGCAACTAATCGGCCTTGGCATGCCATCTCATCTAAGAAGATTGAGTGCAGAACAGGGCAAGGAAGCTTCTTAAGCAGAGCATATTGATAGTAAACTACTTCAGCAAACAGTGAGATTAACAGCGTCTATCAACTAACATTCAGTGCTACACCGACATGAATGGGGCCATAGACTAGAATGCGCGTACCGTGGGAGAAGCTGACCACCGTGCGTCTCGACACGAACGTCGCCAGCGGTGGCGGCGCTGACTGCCGTGCGCCTCCACAAGAACATAGCCAGAGGTGGCAGCGCGGCTAAAGGACGGCAGTCTACGAGAGCGTACTGTGGGAGAGAGAGGACCGCCGAACCGCGGCGCCGACGTATCGGCGGCGGGGAGGGTGGCTCTGGCGGAGCGAATGGTTTGGGGAATATTATTGGCTAGTTGGCCAAAGGGCGGTTGAATCATATTTGGGGGGAATTTTTGGGTGTGCGGGGGGAAGGATTTTCGCGTGGTGGGCGGGGGGAGTTTGGCGCATGGTTGGTTTCTCCAAGTGTAGTCCCACGTGTCAGTGAAGAGGCAAGCCGAAGCGCGTTCCGTTTGCGTGAGCAGTGTGCCGGACCGAACGTTTGTGTGGTGCAATGCGACCGCGACAGGAGTGTTGTGAGCGTACCGTCTTTTTTCCTTATAAACTAGGTGCTTCGCCCTCTCAAAAAAATTGTTGCTTCGCGTGATCCATCAATACTACTAGTAGTAATCCGGTAATCCCGACTAAAACGGCGCGGCCGGGTCTTTTCCCGCGCGATATGCTGGGAGGTTGGCTTAGTTGGGTTTTTTAGGACGAGTAATGCTACACCTACGTAATCCCAGTTACGTAATTAACGTAATGTGAAACATGTGAGCTGTTGATTGTAGATTGGGGGGAGGGAGGGGCCCGCCACCATGAAAATCAGGGGAGGAGAGAGAGAGAGGCAATTTACGTTAACCCTTTCGTAGGTTCCCGTAGATGTAGAAAGATGTGAAATGCGTGAATGTGTAGTGGACGTACTATTGGAGTGCCTAAGATAATTTGTGTATGTATAGACCCTATGTGTTTATTTTACCTCGCATGTTAGATTTGTCTCGGTTCAATAAAAAGCAGAGTTGGTGATGATGGTGTGCCTGTCATCCTGCAATATAGGCCGTCCGATCTATATCTAACGGATAGGAAGGAAACTATGACAATTTACCCGCACTCCTCTCCACATTTGCAGATAAGGCTTTCCCTCGTTCATCCTTTTCTCCCACAAGATCTTGATCTTCCGTGCAACGCATAGGCATCTTGCTAGTACTCCTACAATATGTATATTATTGTGGAAGTTCATATACACTGCCCGAGATTAATGCAAACACGGTAGATTTTCATTACATTTCGAACTTTTATACGACAGAAAAATAAAAGAAACCCGACCCTAAACCTATTCTACGGCGGCGACCGACGTCCTCCATCTATGATCTTTATGTACGGGGGCGGGGTTCAAGACCCGTGAAATGAAGGTGCGGTCTCCGGTGTGGAATAGTAGAACACGGGATACGGACCAGCCAGTTGGCACACCATGCCCTCCTGCCTCCCATGCCCTACTCATCCTCGGAGGAGTCCCCGACCTCGGCGGTGCCGGACGTTGGACGGCGACAAGTAGGATGTGTGGCTGATGGTGCTCCCATCATCGGCCGCCAGCGTGGCCACCGCTTATGCGGTCGCGTCCGCGTCCGGCTATGCCGCTATTGCATCGCGAGAGGCGACTTGAGCGAGGGCGGCGACCTCGAGCTTCATCCCCGAAGACAAGCTCTCCCGCAGAGCGTTCGCACTTGCAGTCATGGCGGATGTGGTGCCAGGTAGGAGGATGATGCACTATGGTGTGGAGGTTAGCTAGGCGTTGCCGCTTTAAGTAGCGCATTCCGGTGAGGCCAAGCGTCCGCGTGCGTCATTAAGTCGCCGGAGTTGGTTCCTCGGGCACCGAGCCTCTTAACAACGACATACGAATGGGCGGCATGAATGCACCACGCGACGGTGCGAGGGACGAGGGTTTGGGTGTGCCAGGGTAGTCAGCTGCGGTCGTGGCAACATTGGAGATGCCCTTTGCTCACATGCGATCCCCACATGTCATTGAAAAAGCAAGACGACCCGGCATGGTCTCAGGTCCAGAGGATGCAGTTGGCCGCGCTACATCACTCCGCGGACGCGTCGCGGCGCCCCGTGCATCCTCGACGAGCCGGGTGTTGGGGTGTGTTTGGATTGTGGCCAAAGTGCACCTTACCAAAATTTTGGTCATGACCCAAAGATTGGTCTTTGTTTGGATGGTTGCCATTTTTATGGCATGCCAATGAACTCTAGCCAACTCTAGTTCATTTTTCTTGCCAATGTCGGCCAAACCATGGGCAACCAATACCTCAACCAAAATATTGGTCATGACCCAAAGATTGGTCTTTGTTTGGATGGTTGCCATTTCTTTGGCATGCCAATGAACTCTAGCCAACTCTAGTTCATTTTTCTTGCCAATGTCGGCCAAATCATGGGCAACCGATACCTCAACCAAAATTTTGGCTACCCAATGCTTTGATGGGGCAACCTTGGGCACAAACCAAACATACCATTGGTCGTGCCACAGCACTAACGCCACCCTCGGCACACTGAAACCGACTGTGTCTAGCTACGATATGAGCGTGTCGCTCACCGCGGTCGCCATGTCCAGAGGCGGTGCTGGAGCTGCGCCCCGTTGTTGGCCCCAACGACCCACATGAATGGTTGTCGGTGGCGAGGAGGTCCTGGGCCAGCTCCTGCATTGGACTAGTCTGCCCCACATGTCAGTTTCCCTATTTCCCGGCCATATTCGAGCGTCAGTGCTCCGCGTTGCGCATTAGGCCTTTCAGTATGTAGGCCAAGCGAGACAACTTATTGTTTATTTGAGCCGTTCAAGTATAATCATGTGGCGTTTGCTAATTTCTCATTCCTCTCCAACCCTCTTCTCCATCAATCATGTCGCCCTCCAGTCGAGTCCATCCTCCCGCATGCCTCATTTGAACATTCCGCCGAGTATCATTCGCATGTACCCACCCTAGTCCTCTTTCAATAGATCTCCGGACCTCGAGATGAAATCGAGAGGGAACGAGTGGGGGCACGTGATACCTAAGGCGGATTCAAAATTTTGAACTGGTGATCATAGCATCCGCAAATCATATATAAAGGGTATTCAATGTTTGTTTTGTTTTTGAACGTACAATATACTCCCTCCTATCCTTTCTAGTTTACATACAAGTTTTATGTGTGGTCAAAGTATCTCTACTTTGATCAAAAAGGTATCAACATTCAACAATGCCCAATCAATATTGTTAGATTCGTACGTACTCCTAGATTTGTACTCAAGATGGTTTCCAATTTGACTATTGACAAGATTAATAGTACATGAGATGTATAATGTGAAAATTATATCATTGGAAACTCCTTTCACATACGAATTTGACTGTATGCTTTGTGTAAGTTGCATGCCATATATTATTACTCTAACATTTGGTCAAAGTTAGCCTCGAAAAACGCATTAGACCCTGTATGCTTTGTGTAAGTTGCATGTCATATATTATTCCTCTAACATTTGTGTAAGTTGCATGTCATATATTAGTACTCTAACATTTGGTCAAAGTAGTATAGTGGAAGTGGATCCTCTGACATAGGTATCCCTACATTTCCCTCCCTTTTGGTCACTTACTGGCGGACCCCATGCTTGCTAGGCCCCGCATGTCAGTTACTCAACGGGTTCGACCATGTCAGGGGATCCTCATCCGTAGTATAATCCCTCTGTTTTTATTTACTCCGCATAAGATGAAGGGAGTGGTGGTATAATAAATGACGTGGGCGGGGGAGGGGGAGGGACGTCGGTTTGCTCTCAACTGCGGTCCCACAAGCGAGCAAAAACGCAAGACGAAGCGCGTTCCATTTGGTGAGCGACGTGGAGGGTCTAGTGTGCCGGGCTGCAACGCGAACGCGACAAGAGCGATGTATAGTCAAAACCGATTGACCAGTCGTCATCGGAACCACTATTCACACCAGAACCTTTGCTGCTCGGCCTATGCCAGCCACTGCCCTAAAACCACACCGAATCTCCATCCCATTCCCCCACCTTTCGAACCCCTAGCCCGCATCAAGCGTCCCCTAGTTCATCGGAAAGCCATGGTGCGCCACAAGATCACTTACTACAAGATGCTGACGTCGGAGCACCGCGTAGAAATCGCAGTGATGGCCGGTGCCACAGACCTCCGTTCCCAAGCTTGCTTTGTGGCGGGCCAATCCCCAAGTTCTCTGGAGCCAAGCTACGAGGAGGAGGAAGCCAATCCAATGTTCATGGCGGAGGTCGTGGAGCAGAAGGCCCCCGATGGGTATGAGACGATGGACGTCGACTTCGTGTTGGCGTCCGAGTCCCCCATGGTGCAGGCGGACCAGCGGTTCAACATGGTGATACTAAAGGAGGACCGGGAGGCAGAGGCTCAACTCGACACGGAGCACGTGCATGCCGCTGCCATCAAGGCTCTCCGGCAGGCGGAACCGGATGTCGTGGATGTGAACCAGGCGGCGGAGGCTCAACTTGAGGCGGAGCGCGCGGATGCCGCTGCCATCGAGGCCCTCCTTCAGGCCGAACCGGACGTCCTGGACTTGAACCGGGCGGGAGAGGCTCGACTGGACGCAGAGCACGCGGATGCCGCTCTCATCGACGCCGTCCTGCAGGCGGAACCGGACGTCCTGGACTTGAACCGGGCGGCGGAGGCTCGACTCGACGCGGAGCGCGCGGATGCTGCTGCCATCTAGGCCCTCCTGCAGGCGGAACCAGATGTTGTCGAGTTGAACCGGGTTGTGCTCTCATCCGTGCAGAGTGAAGGAAATATGCCCTAGAGGCAATAATAAAGTTATTATTTATTTTCTTATTTCATGATAAATGTTTATTATTCATGCTAGAATTGTATTAACCGAAAACATAATACATGTGTGAATACATAGACAAACAAAGTGTCACTAGTGTGCCTCTACTTGACTAGCTCGTTAATCAAAGATGGTTATGTTTCCTAACCATAGACATGTGTTGTCATTTGATTAACGGGATCACATCATTAGGAGAATGATGTGATTGACATGACCCATTCCATTAGCTTAGCACCCGATCGTTTAGTATGTTGCTATTGCTTTCTTCATGACTTATACATGTTCCTATGACTGTGAGATTATGCAACTCCCGTTTACCAGAGGAACACTTTGTGTGCTACCAAACGTCACAATGTAACTGGGTGATTATAAAGGAGCTCTACAGGTGTCTCCAAAGGTACATGTTGGGTTGGCGTATTTCGAGATTAGGATTTGTCACTCCGATTGTCGGAAAGGTATCTCTGGGCCCTCTCGGTAATGCACATCACATAAGCCTTGCAAGCATTACAACTAATGAGTTAGTTGCAAGATGATGTATTACGAAACGAGTAAAAAGACTTGCCGGTAACGAGATTGAACTAGGTATTGAGATATCGACGATCGAATCTCGGGCAAGTAACATACCGATGACAAAGGGAACAACGTATGTTGTTATGCGGTCTGACCGATAAAGATCTTCGTAGAATATGTGGGAGCCAATATGAGCATCCAGGTTCCGCTATTGGTTATTGACTGGAGACGTGTCTCGGTCATGTCTACATTGTTCTCGAACCCGTAGGGTCCGCACGCTTAAGGTTTTGATGAGAGTTATATTATGAGTTTATGAGTTTTGATGTACCAAAGGAGTTCGGAGTCCCGGATGAGATCAGGGACATGACGAGGAGTCTCGGAATGGTCGAGACGTAAAGATCGATATATTGGACGACTATATTCGGACATCGGAAAGGTTCCGAGTGATTCGGGTATTTTTCGGAGTACCGGAGAGTTACGGGAATACGTATTGGGCCTTATTGGGCCATACGGGAAAGAAGAAAAAGGGCCTTAAGGGTGGCTGCACCCCTGCCCTTGGTCTGGTCCGAATTGGACTAGGGAAGGGGGGCGCCCCCTTCCTTCCTTCTCCTTTTCCCTTCCTCTTTTCCTATTTCATATGGGAGGTGGAAGACTCCACACTTGGCGCGCCCCCTCCTAGGGCCGGCCTCCTCCTCCCTTGCTCCTTTATATACGGGGGCAGGGGGCACCTCTAGATACACAAGTTGATCCGCGTGATCATATTCTTAGCCGTGTGCGGTGCCCCCTTCCACCATAATCCTCGATAATATTGTAGCGGTGCTTAGGCGAAGCCCTGCGATGGTAGTACATCAAGATCGTCACCACACCGTCGTGCTGACGGAACTCTTCCCCGACACTTTGCTGGATCGGAGTCCGGGGATCGTCATCGAGCTGAACGTGTGCTCGAACTCGGAGGTGCCATAGTTTCGGTGCTTGATCGGTCGGGCCGTGAAGACGTACGACTACATCAACCGCGTTATGCTAACACTACCGCTGTCGATCTACAAGGGTACGTAGATCACACTTTCCCTCTCGTTGCTATGCATCACCATGATCTTGCGTGTGCGTAGGAAATTTTTTGAAATTACTACGTTCCCCAACACAGAGCGCCCGCACGCTCCGCTTGAATGAGTAGCTGGAGGCAGAGGACAACCATGGTGCAGAGACACACATCGGCAGCGACGGCTGGTTCGCGCCGGCAGCCAAAGACGATGAGGCCGTCTCTTTCTGCGAGCAGTGATAGTTTTTCTTTATGTTTTTGTTTTTATGGATCTTTTGCTATGTAAAAACATATATTTGTTATGCAAGTCGCCTGACTTGGGTCAGTCTATCATTTCAGGCGGTTGGATGAATATCCTACGTCTCCTAACCCTTCTTTCCTTCTTCCTCACCTCTTCTTCTTCCTAAACAGACCATCGGACGGGCCGTACGGATACTCGCCAACATGCGGTTGGATAAACATACTCTATGAACGAAAATTATGTGTCACTGATAGGATGGCTGAGTTTGGTTTGTTCAAATGCGACAGCACATGTCAGTGAGGGTGTGTTCCCTTGGTTGGGTTTTCGGCGTGCAGGAGCGACTGTGTGAGGGTGCAGTGCGACCGCGGCATGCAGGAGCGACCGTGTGAGGGTGCGGTACAACCGCGACAGCCGTGCGCAAGTGTACCTCACTACTAGGGAAAAGCTTATACACAGGATCTTACCAGCAGCGAGTTTTAAAATAAGGCGCTGCTGCAATGTAGCAATAGCGCGCTCCGTCAATACGCGCTGCTGAAATAGACATATCAGTAGCGCGCCTGTGACGCCCCCGATTTAATCGTACACTAATCATGCACGCAAATGTGTACGATCAAGATCAGGGACTCACGGGAAGATATCACAACACAACTCTACAAATAAAATAAGTCATACAAGCATCATAATACAAGCCAGGGGCCTCGAGGGCTCGAATACAAGTGCTCGATCATAGACGAGTCAGCGGAAGCAACAATATCTGAGTACAGACATAAGTTAAACAGGGTGCCATAAGATGGCTAGCACAAACTGGGATACAGATCGAAAGAGGCGTAGGCCTCCTGCCTGGGATCCTCCAAACTACTCCTGGTCGTCGTCAGCGGGCAGCACGTAGTAGTAGGCCCCTCCGGTGTAGTAGGGGTCGTCGTCGACGGTGGCATCTGGCTCCAGGGCTCCAGCATCTGGTTGCGACAACCAGGTAGAAGGGAAAGGGGGAAAAGAGGGAGAAAAGCAACCGTGAGTACTCATCCAAAGTACTCGCAAGCAAGGAGCTACACTACATATGCATGGGTATATGTGTAAGGAGGCCATATCAGTGGACTGAACTGCAGAATGCCAGAATAAGAGGGGGATAGCTAGTCCTATCGAAGACTACGCTTCTGGCAGCCTCCGTCTTGCAGCATGTAGAAGAGAGTAGATGGAAGTCATCCAAGTAGCATCTCCAAGTAGCAACTTCAAGTAGCTTCGCATAGCATAATCCTACCCGGCGATCCTCTCCTCGTCGCCCTGTAGAATAGTGATCACCGGGTTGTCTGTGGAACTTGGAAGGGTGTGTTTTATTAAGTATCCGGTTCTAGTTGTCATAAGGTCAAGGTACAACTCCAAGTCGTCCTGTTACCGAAGATCACGGCTATTCGAATAGATTAACTTCCCTGCAGGGGTGCACCACATAGCCCAACACGCTCGATCCCATTTGGCCGGACACACTTTTCTGGGTCATGCCCGGCCTCGGAAGATCAACATGTCGCAGCCCCACCTAGGCACAACAGAGAGGCCAGCACGCCGGTCTAAACCTAAGCGCACAGGGGTCTGGGCCCATCGCCCATAGCACACCTGCACGTTGCGTACGCGGCCGAAAGCAGAACTAGCCCCCTTAATACAAGAGCAGGCTTACGTTCCAATCCGGCGCGCGCCGCTCCGTCGCTGACGTCTGAAGTGCTTCGGCTGATACCACGACGTCGGGATACCCATAACTACTCCCACGTAGATGGTTAGTGCGTATAGGCTCGTAGCCAGACTCAGATCAAATACCAAGATCTCGTTAAGCGTGTTAAGTATCCGCGAATGCCGAACAGGGCCAGGCCCACCTGTCTCCTAGGTGGTCTCAACCTGCCCTGCCGCTCCGCCACAAAGTAACAGTCGAGGGCCGTCGGGAACCCAGGCCCACCTCTACCGGGATGGAGCCACCTGCCCCTTCAGCCCCCAACTTCGAACAGTATCACAGGTAATGTAACAGTGTAAAGTATATAGTATATGCCCGTGATCACCTCCCGAAGTGATCACAGCCCAGTAGTATAGCATGGCAGACTGACAAGAATGTAGGGCCAATGATGATAAACTAGCATCCTATACTAAGCATTTAGGATTGCAGGTAAGGTATCAACAGATGTAGCGACAATGTCAGGCTATGCATCAGAATAGGATTAACGAAAGCAGTAACATGCTACACTACTCTAATGCAAGCAGTATAGAGGAGAATAGGCGATATCTGGTGATCAAGGGGGGGCTTGCCTGGTTGCTCTGGCAAGAGAGAGGGGTCGTCAACTCCGTAGTCGAACTGGTCAGCAGCAGCGTCGGTCTCGTAGTCTACCGGAGAGAAGAGGGGGGAAGAAATAATGAATACAGAGCAAACAAAGCATCACAAAATATAACAAGGCAATACGCGGTGTTCAGTGTGCCCTAACGCGGTAGTAGGTGATACCGACGAAGGGGGAAGATATCCGGGAAAGTATTCCCGGTGTTCCGTGTTTTCGGGCAGAGGAGCCGGAGGGGGAAAGTTGCGGGTTCGATAGGTTAGGGGTGTGCGGCGGACGAACGGAATGCGTATCCGGAATCGTCTCGTCGTTCTGAGCAACTTTCATGTTGAAAACATTTTAATCCGAGTTACGGATTAAAAGATATGATTTTCTAAAGATTTTATTAATTTCTGGAATTTAATTATTTATTTAATTAATTCGAAAAAATGTATTTATGACGTCAGCATGATGTCATGCTGACGTCAGCAGTCAACAGGGGTTGACTGGGTCAACCCTGACAGGTGGGTCCCGCATGTCATTCTCTAATATCTAATTAGCCTAATCAGAGTTAATTAACATTAGTTAATTAGGTTAATTAGTGATTAGGGTTAATTAATCAGAATTAATTAGACTAATTAATTACTTAATTAATTAATTAATTAATTAATTAATTATTTAATTAGTTTTAATTCATTTTCATTTTATTTTTATTCCCTGCTTTAATAAAAAAAACGTTCTGTTGTGTGGGGGGTGGGGCCCCCATGTCATTGGCCCCGAGGGGCAAACGGGCAAGCGGGCGCGCGGGGCGATGCCCGTTCGGGCGCACCCCAGGAGGACACGGTGCCCGCGCCCGCGCCCGAGGCCAACGGGGGCCGGGGCGGCCGAGGCCCAAGACGGCGGCCGGAGGCCGCAGCCACGGCGCGACCGGCCGGGCGGCCAGCGGCGCCGGCGAGGCGATTCGGGGCGACGGGGCGGGGCCGGCCGTGGCGTAAACGGGGGGGGGGATGGCCGAGCGGCGTGCGGGGGTTCGGTCGGGGGTTTCGGGGCGGCCGCCGGGGTACGAGGGCGCCGGCGGGGCGAGGGGCTCCGGCGGGCACGACGCCGGGCGCGCGGGCGGCCGGAGTGGTCGCGGTGCCCGAACGGGAGCGGGCCAAGGGGGTTTCGGCGGCCGTGGGGGGGGGGGGGGAAAGGGCGCCGGCGACGGTGGCGTCCGAGGCGGCCGGAGGCGTCGTCGACGGGGGGGGGGGGGGGGGAAGAGATGGGAACCGGGGGGAAGGAGGCGAGCTCACAGCGCCCGCGGGGTCTAGGGAGGCGGCTCGGTGGAGGTCGGTGACGACCGGCGAGGAGGCGGTTGGGGAGGCGTGCGCCGGCGTCGGGGAGGGCGGGGACCGTCGGGGTCGAGGCGGCGAGGTCCAGGCGGCGGCGCGGGCTCCGGGCGACGACGGGCGGCATCGGGCGGGCGCAAGGCGAGCGGCGGCGAGCGCAGGGGCGCTGCCCCGATCTGGATCGGGGGCGGGTGCGGAGGGGAGAGGAGGAATCGTGGGGGTGAGTGGGGTGTGCGGTTAGGGTTCCTGGGGGTGGGGGCATGTGTAGGCCAGGGGTGGGGTTTGGGCCGGCCTGGTGGGGTGGCCGGCTGGGCCGGTTGGGTTGGCCCAGTTGGGCCACGGCCCAGGGGGGCTTTCTCTTTCCTTTTTTTTGTGTGTGTGTGTGTTAGTTCTGTTTTTTTTTCTTTTTATTTAATTTTCTTTTCTAGTTCATTCTTTTAATTGTTGTTTTATAAAATATAAATACAAATCCTAAATTAATATTATAATTTAATCTACTGCTCCAATAAGTATGACACCTAATTAAAATAGTTTGCATTATTATCATTTTTAAAAGGGCATTTAATTAATCGTCATAGCTGCGTTTTAATTACTTTAGAGTCTTTAAACGTTTTATAAAAGTGTGGTTTCTCCACAATAATTACCTATGCATTATTTGGCAACACCCCAACATCTTAGTTTTAATATTTGAAAATCTTTACCATTTGACTTTATTTTAAGTTTTAATTTCGAATCGATTTTGAACTAACACGAAATTAACAACAGTAACCGTGGTGACGTGGCATCATTATCTTGGGATTACTGTAGCCTAATTATCCGGGCGTCACAGCGCCTCCTCTAAGCCGCGCTACTGCTATAATTCCCACGACCCCGCCGTGAAGCTAGTTCTAGCAGCAGCGCGTTTACTGGGACCGCGCTACTGATAGGTAGTTCAGCAGTAGCGCCTTTGCCTTTAGAGCGCTACTGCTAAAACTAGCTATCTCCACCCCCACGTACTCTCCTCTCCGCGATCCACACTCACACACTCAGACTCACACCCCCTCAACCCCCCCTCACGCGCCGGTCCTCCCCCGCCGGTTGCCGTCGCCTACCCCTCTTCCCTCTGTGCCGCCGTCAACTCCTCCTCCTCGCTGGACTTGGTACCGCGCTCCTCCTTCGTCCTCCCTCGACTAGCCACCGACCGGCCCCTCCTCACTCCGCCTTCCTCCTCTGTCCTACTCTCTCCTCCCTCCTCGAGTCGCCCCTCCTTCTCCCTCCTCCCTGCTACATTTTGATTTAGTAGGCTAGTTCATATGCAACATTTTGATTTAGTTGATTTAGTAGGCTAGTTGATTTAGTTGATTTAGAACATTTTGATTTAGTAGATTTAGTAGGCTAGTTGATTTAGTTGATTTAGAACATTTTGATTTAGTTGATTTAGTAGGCTAGTTGATTTATTTGATTTAGTAGGCTAGTTGATTTAGTATGCAGCATTTTATTGTTATTTTTTCTGTACATGGATATGTAGATGTTTTTGTTTTTTTGTAATAAGTTATTTTTTGGCAAAATGTAGGTGCCAATTTAGTTAAAATCACATGGTACTATTTTTCTTTCCTGTGAAGTGGATCGTTAATCCTTTGCTGATATTGCTTTAGGAAAATGGCGCCGCCACCACCACCACTATGTCGACTGTGCAAGTCAAGGTGCGCCAGCAGCCTTGCAACTGGAAAGCTGTTCGGCATCTACTTCCAGCCGAGTTTTCGTCATGCGGCGGTAAAAAATTAGATGAAATGTAACAACTATTTTATTTTTAGTGTTGAAATTACTGCATTGTGTCATTTTGCTTTTTTACACAGATCATCCCATGCAATGTGAGGTTGAAATTCAACAAGCTGACATGAGACACTGTGACATTTGAGGCTCCTAGGGGGCCGTACACTATGGAGGTCGAGAAAGGAAGCAATATGTCACAGATTGGAGGAGATGGATGGGCCCGTTTCGTCGCCCACATGCATCTTACTGGTGGTGAGTTGATCAGGTTCTCCTTCAGAGCAGAAAGACCCAAGTTGGCTGTCATTTATCTCAACCTGGTGGAAGATGACGAAGATGACGAAGATGATGAAGATGACGAAGATGATGAAGATGATGAAGATGATGAGAACCCACTTCATGAAGCCATCGTTGCCCAAAGAATGAGGCTGAGCGAGGAGGAGGTGCGCAACCTATGGGACATAATTCCGCCACGTGATGACTTTGTCGGGGTGCCATTCGTGACCCGCTTGACAAGTACCATGGTCGATCAGCATGAAATGGTATGTTATACTGACTGTAGTAAGTTGATGATATATATATATATATATGCTTTATTGTCATACTTACAAATGCAAATTATCTGATGATATGCTTAGTGTAGAGTCCAATGATATGCTATGTGGAATCTAGTCAATGATATGCTATGTGGAATCTAGTAGATAATCCATATATACTTATTGGTAGAATTCATGATTAAATAGTACAAATGCATAGTACTGTGTCTTTTGATAGTGTAGAAATATAGACTTAATAGAAATATATTTGTAAGAGTATGTGCGAAGCTATTGATTAATTGATATGTTTTTCTTATTCAGAAATTGCCAAAGAACCTATCTGCGAGTTGTGGTATCGAGCATGATGAAGAAGGCTCAGCTAGACTACGCCTTACCGCAAGGGGCTCCATCACCACCTGTACTTACCACATGGACACAGACGACGGTCGCACACACTTAAACTCGGTTGGCTGGAAGAGATTCCTAGTTGGCAAGAATCTTCGTGTTGGACAGGCCATCCTAATTACTATCAGGAACACCCACCGCCCAGGCTTGAGGATGATGATCATCATCGATATCATCTAGAACTGCATATATGTGTGTGTGTGGCTATATCACCTAGAACTACATATGATGATTGTCGTCGATATCATGTAGAACTACATATGATGGTCGTCGTCGATATCATCTAAAACTACATATGATGATCGTCATCGATATCACCTAGTACTGCTTGAGGATGCATGTTGAGTATATATGAAATTGTTATCTAGTACTCCCTCCATTTCAAATTACTCGTTGTGGTTTTAGTTCAAATTTGAACTAAAACCACGACGAGTAATTTGGAACCGAGGGAATACTACCTAGGACCTATAATGCTTTATGGCTTTATGAAATTGATATCTAGTAGTACCTAGTATCTCAAAATTGTAGTTTATTGAAGCTGAAATAGGGTTGAAATGATGAAAGATATAGCAGTAGCGCGGGGCTAGGAAATCGCTACAGCTAACTAATAGTAGCGCGTTCTGTACAAGCGCTGCTGCTATAGTCAATAGTAGTAGCACGGGTACATACAACGCTACTACGAAGAGTTACCTGTAGCGCCTTATTGGTAGTGCAGCCACCCGCGCTGCTGATAGCCTAAAAACCCGCGCTACTACTAGGGTTTTCCCTAGTAGTGCCTCCTTCTCATTTTGCAAACTTTAGGCAAGCTTGGCAAAAATGTGTGGCGAAGTTGGGCAATGCAAGTCCTAGACCCAAACAGGATAAGTACGTACGTACTAGGAGTACTAGTGTTAAAAAAGAAAGGCGGGGTTTTCCTTCGCGGGGTTTAATCGATATAAATCCTCGTTTCACGTGTCAATTAATGCGTATTTCTTTTCTCCAAAGACCAAAGAGCTAACATCTCACACCTCATCCCTTGATTAATGCAGCACCATGCAAACAAACCTTCTCACTTCCGCATGCATGCATGTCGTATCACTCTCTCCCCTGCCCATCTCTCTGGACGCATGCGCCTCTCGCTCTCTCTCCTGTTTCTGCATGCAAGTAGCTCTCTCTGCCTTGGGAAGATGCGAAGCACATGGGAAAGAGAGATGGGATTACTGCAGGCACGCATGCGGTGGAAAGAGATGGAGGTCCCGGTTGGAAAGAGCAGCGAAAAAATGCCAATGCACAGAGCATTGAGGGGAAAATGAAATTTTCTTAGACGCAGACAAAAAAGGACCGGAGGGAGTACTACTAGGTGTACTAGTGCAGTGAGATGGTTTCTCAAAGAAGACGATTTAGAAGCGGAGTCAGAAGAGTGAAATGATGGTTGCTTCGTCCGTGCTTTTGTGATTTGACGCCTCACTACTTTGTGATTTGTGATAGAAGGGACATGGGAGTAGACTCTGTGCTCTATACTGTACTACATGCGCCCAAGCATGGGAGAAAGAGGAGACAAGTTGCATTTTTCTATTCCTTCAATCAATCAATCAGGGAGCTTTAGTTCCTTCTTTTTGGCTTTGGCAACACCGTCCACAATGGTTCCCATGATACCAAAAGCTATTTTCACATTTGGCTACACATTGTGGATGCCCTTAACCGTACCACTTGGTTTTGCTCATGTGTGATATCTATACAAATCTCAATTATATTGATCTAAAAAATTATAGAATCAAGATTAGTAAAAAGGAGGTGATTTTGCCGCGCGGATGGCGGGGGAGGTTTCTTATTTGAGCAATGCTACGTCCACGTAATGGTTTACGTAAAGTTATGAACTAAGGTGATGTGGGACTATTTGATTGGATTAAAGGAGAGGATTAGGCCCACCCCACCTAAAAATCAAGGGGGCATATATAGATTAGATGAAAAGTATATGTAGCAGCTACGTAGCCCTTTGTAAGTCTAGGATTAGGCTTCTTATTTTTGGAGGACGTTGTCCTCGCGGTTTGCTAACATGCGGTCCCACGTGTCAGTGCTTTACCAAGCCGATCCACGTCCCACATGAGGTAGAACAACGGCAGAAGCAACACGTGGTTAAGTTGAAGAAAATGAGGGAGAAGCAGATTCAAAAACGAGTGAAATGATGGTTGCTTCGTCCCTCCAACTTAACTGCGGGAAAGGTGCAACTTTGTGATTTGACGCCTCATTGCTCATTACTACGCCGACGCCATGACTGGGGTGCTTCACCCCGGCTGCTCTGCACTGTATTCCGGTATGGCGCGTGGACCCGGTAGCTTGATGTCCCACATGTCAGCGAAAGGGACTAGAAGATTTATGAAAGCGAGCGCTCCACTCTTACGACGGAGGAGTAGACGACACGACGGCCTAGTGAACTGTCACTTGTACAGTATAGTACTATAGTTTTGCTGTCTCGGACGATCCATCGATACAAACCCGATTAAACAGGAAAGGGCAGGATTTTTCCCGCGCGGTAGATGATACTGGCCATACATTTCAAAGGCAATTTTAATGTATGCAAACTGAATAATTATAAGTAACAATATGATATCTAGTAAAACTAAAAACACATATGATTTATTGTGTTAGAGTGTAGTAGTAGTGTTGTATTGCATAGTTGTTAGATGTAACATGCGAGAACGTGTAGAGATGTAGTTTTGGAGGGCCTACAGAGAGAAAAGCGTAATACGGTCACCGAACTTCAGAATAAGCTGATTACGGTCACTATATACGTTTTGCGGCGATTATACGGTCACTTGCTCACAGTTCAGCATCGGATTGCACTCTGTTGACCAGCCAAATAGTATGTGTGGCGCCATGTTGACTAGTTAAATTGAACACGTTCCTTGTGGCTCCCACATGTCAGTTCGCATAAGCAAAAGGTCAGATAAACACAAATTTACGTAGGCGCGACAAGGCTCCAACCCGTGCGCGGGAATCACCTAGTTGTGTATGTGTCTGTCAGGGCCTGATGTGTGCGCATGCACATGTAGGTTGAGCACTTGAGCGTGAGAGTGTGTGTTGGTCGTGTGGTGTACTGGTGTGTGCATGCATGAATGTGTGTGTGCGTGTGAGTATTGCGTGCGTGGCTGCGTGTGTACGTGTGAGCGTTGCGTGCGTGCGTGGGTGCATGTGTTGCGTGGATGCAGTTCGTGTGCATGCATGCGTGTGTGTATAATCACCACACCAGCTTCTGTGTGTTAATACAGACGACTCAGCATACCAATACAAGGCCACCTTGTCCGCTATGCCCGCGGTCATGACTTCGAACCACCGTCCAAATATTTTTTGTCGTTTGTTTTCATTCTTACTAGCAAGATCCCCGTGTGTTGCACGTTACATCAAGATGCATTTGTATGACTTGTTTATCTTGTGAGAGAAAATGATGAACGAGGGAAGGCCTTATTTGCAAAGGTGGAGAGGTGTGTGTGTACCTTTTTGCAAACTTGCCATAGTTTCTTTCCTATCCGTCAGATGTAAATCGGATGGCCTATATTGCAGGATGGCAGGCACACCATCATCACCAAGTCTACTTTTTATAACAGTGTATTTTATGTATTTTATAAGAGTGTAGATGTAGAGTAGAAACAAGTCGACAGGTGGGCATGATGGTAGTGAGATAATGTGATGCAACACTAGAGGTGCCACGTGGAGCGTTTAACTGGTCAACTAGTCATGTCATGAGCAAAATACATAGTTGTACGGTGAGCCCGTGACTGTATAATAACCACTAAACGAAAATGGTGACCGTAATGAGTGGATTCTGAAGTCCAATGTACGTATCGTGCTTTCGCTTCAAATACAATGATCGTCATTGCATATATCGTGAGAGAAAGATGAAACATGCATGAATTTTCCGGGGGCTTACTTTTAGAGGACCTGGAGATAGTTTTGTGTGCATACGTGAAAGGTGCATACAGGGTGGGTTGCGATGGAGAGAGAGATGCTCTTCATTTCTCTTTATTATGACTAACTTTGTATATAGTGTAAAAATATACAAATTCACAGTGCGGAATAAATATCATTGTGGGCACCATGCAATGCAAATTAGCGTTCGTACTCCTCCATATAACTTTCTAATGTTGTATATATGTAGAAACTCTAAAATAATTTTTTGGCCACACTTTATTCAAAAGGAATGTTGTATGCGAAATAAACGTGAAGAGAGAGCTTTTTAGATCAATGGGGTACGTGATGTAACATGTGTGAATGTGTAGTTGATGCATTTGGCGGGACCTAGAGAGGTATGTGTGTGTATTACGTATTCGAGAGAGGCATGCATAGAGGGGCCGACGGGGGGGGGGGGGGGCGTGGGAGAGATAGCACGAGAAATGAGAGTGGTCTAGAGAGAGACGAATATGACGTTACGACAAGAGATTCCATTCCCTTGAGTGTGTATATGCAAGGGGGAGAGAATAGAGGCACCAGGAGAAATTTTCTGTGTGTGTGGTGTTTGTGTTGGTATGTGTGCGTGTGCACTACTAGGGAAAACCCTAGTAGTAGCGCGGGTAATTGCCTAACAGTAGCGCGGGGGGCTGCGCTACTGCTAGGGCGCTACAGCTAACTTTTAGCAGTAGCACGGGTGGTACCCGCGCTACTGCTACTTCTAGTAGTAGTACCGCGGTTTCCACCCGCACTACTACTACTACTACTTAGTTGTAGGGTGTTTCAAGGCCCCGCGCTACTACTAACTAATTGAGAATTTAAAAAAATCCATCCATGGCGGCTGCTTTTGCTGGGCATCGTCCTCTCCATCCATGGCTGCTACTTGTCCTGGAGGGGATGAAGTTGTCCGTGGTGATGGTGCTTCCCCACCCAACTTGTGCCCGTACCTCTCGTCTACTGCTGCTACAAGAGAAGAGAAAATTATTAGAAAGAGCAATAGAGAGATAGAGAGGAGTAGGAGGAGGAACTCACCGATGGCCGCCGGAGTTGGAGCTGACGCCCGGAACCCTAAATGAAGCTCGATGACCTGCTGCTGCTTGTCGTGGGACCCCTGACCCGGTGAGGAGGTGCAAGTGGCTGCGTCCATGGCAGATCTGTCTGCCGCCATGGATGACGCTTTGCTGGTTTCCGTCTCCTTCCACCAGCGGAGAAGAGGGAGCATGGACGGGGAGGGGAGGGGTCTGCAATGACGTCGAGGATGGAGGATGGAGGGGAAGGGGGAGAGGAGGTCGCTGGATTTTTGAGTGCCGCCGAGGTGCGAGGCCGGCAGTGGCGGTGGGTAAGGAAGGGAATGGCGAGTGGGGGGAGAAGGGGAATCAGAAGAGTGTGGGTTTGGATTTGGGCCTCGACACGCTATGTGTACATATGTCTTGGTGGGTCGATAGTAGTAGCGCGGGTTTATACCCCTCGCTACTACTATGGCATGTCCCGGGTGGGCACAGTAGAGACCACTTAGTAGTAGCGAGGGTTATAAATCCGCGCTACTACTATCAACTTAGTAGTAGCGCGGGTTTATACCCCTCGCTACTACTATGGCATGTTCCGGGGGCGCACGGCAGAGACCACTTAGTAGTAGCGAGGGTTAAAAACCCGCGCTACTACTATCAACTTAGTAGTAGCGAGGGGTAAAAACAAACGCTACTAGTAAGTAGCAGTAGCGAGGGTTATAAACCCTCGCTACTAGAAAGCGTCTGCCTATAAGCTTTTCCCTAGTAGTGGTGAGAAGATAATGAGACGTGGGGGCAGAGGGTGTGTCACCGCGTGAGGTCCGGTGGGTCGAGGTGAGGCCCTTCGTTTGGTTCTGTCCTGCGCCACATTGGTCGGCCTGTGACGCATTTAGGAAGACCCATGGATGACTAGTCGTACAAGACAAAGATAGCAGAATTGTGAAGGACTCTGTGTCCACTGACAAAGCCGGCTAGGATTTGTAACCCTAGGTTCTCGGAATAAGGTAACCCCTTTATCTCTGATATTACTATTCATCCAATCTAACTTTAAGGGGCATCCTACAGAATGCTCTGCTAGAATCATACTCGTCGATTAGGAAGAGAGGTGTGAGACAATGCGTGAGAGACGGCCGTAAAGATAATGTGCGTACATGAGACACGTAGGCAGGTCCATGTATATAGAAACGGTCGATGAGGATTGTGCGTGTGTATGTTTGCGAGAGGAAGAGTGCTTGTGATAAAGGTTAGTGGAAATAGTTGTAAATGGTTACGAGGGGGAGGGAGGGTTATATCTAGAGCATGTGTGCGAGAAAGACACCTCGGGAGAGTGTGTGTGAGCATGTGTGAGAGACCACCGATGGAGAGTGAAACTACACGTAAAAGACTGCTCTACACATTTATTAAATATATAAATTGTATCCAAATATTAGGATGGGATCATGATATTTGCAATTCGCGTAAGGAGGGGTCATTGATCCATCAGACATCTAGATTCTATCGAATTTGAGCATGTCTATGTTATTATTCGACACAACTGATCCACATAGTTAGTATTTTGAAGTCCAGACAATGCATCGCTTTAGCAATCGAACATAAACATGAGTATAGTTCATGTTGTGTGTGTAAAGCACAATATACATACGAAAGTTACACAATGGACATTATAAATAGATACCTATGAACTAGCATACATTTGACTTCAACTTAAGGTGGTTTAAAAAAATCGAATTGAACATGAAGTCCATTCAATTATTTGAATTTGATATCATGGCATTTGTAAACGATACCTAAATTATGGGGGCACCAATCTTTGCTCTCATTTTGTACATAATAGCATATGTGGTCGTGTACAAAATAGATTCAAATTTAGCTCCTCCATTCCAAAATAATCGTAGTTATAGGATTTTCAAGTGTCAAAATTTCAAAAAGAAGCAGATAATTTAATGAGGTTTTCAAACATACAAGGTGAAATATAACATTGTCTATTTAGGTCAATACTAATAGTTCAAGAGTACTCTAAACGTGAATGCTTGTGTTTCAAAATTTCGAACGAAGCACCAAAAGAGCCTCTACTCGCCCGAAACCGCGTGAGACCAATGTTTGGTAGTACAAGGAAATTAATTTTCTAATAACTCCAACCCGTGAAACCTACCGGCCCGACGTCCAAAGGTCTAAACCGGGGTAGGTTTGTAGCTTCATCTAGACGCCACACAACCGCATCCGAAAAACATTCATACACAATGGCCTCCTAAGCACACATGGCGCGGCCGAAATCGCTCCCGCCCACTATTTGGGACACCTGGGATTACCATCCTACCCCCGACCCGTAGTAGGTCCGAAATTTAAGAGGGGGGCTGTAGGATCGAAAGTATGTCTAGAGGGGGGGGTGATTAGACTACTTGACCAATTAAAACTTAACCTTTTCCCAATTTTAGTTCTTGGCAGATTTTAGCTATTTTAGGACAAGTCAAGCAATCATCACATAATTCAAGCAAGCATGCAAAGAGTATATTGGCAGCGGAAAGTAAAGCATGCAACTTGCAAGAATATAAAGGGAAGGGTTTGGAGAATTCAAACGCTATTGGAGACACGGATGTTTTTCCCGTGGTTTGGATAGGTGGTGCTATCCTACATCCACGTTGATGGAGACTTCAACCCACCAAGGGTAACGGTTGCGCGAGTCCACACAGGGCTCCACCCAAGGGCAACGGTTGCGCGAGTCCACAGAGGGCTCCACCCACGAAGGGTCCACGAAGAAGCAACCACCCACAAAGGGTCCACGAAGAAGCAACCTTGTCTATCCCACCATGGCCATCGCCCACGAAGGACTTGCCTCACTAGCGGTAGATCTTCACGAAGTAGGCGATCTCCTTGCCCTTACAAACTCCTTGGTTCAACTCCACAATCTTGTCGGAGGCTCCCAAGTGACACCTAGCCAATCTAGGAGACACCACTCTCCAAGAAGTAACAAATGGTGTGTAGGTAATGAACTCCTTGCTCTTGTGCTTCAAATGATAGTCTCCCCAACACTCAACTCTCTCTCATAGGATTTGGATTTGGTGGAAAGAAGATTTGAGTGGAAAGCAACTTGGGAAGGCTAGAGATCAAGATTCATATGGTAGGAATGGAATGTCTTGATCTCAACACATGAGTAGGTGGTTCTCTCTCAGAACAAATGAGTTGGAATGATGTGTGTGTTCTGATGGCTCTCTCACTTAATGAGAAAGAGGTGGAGGGGTATATATAGCCTCCACACAAAATCCAACCGTTACACAGTTTTCCAATCTCGGTGGGACCGAATAAATAAACTCGGTCTGACCGAAAATAGTAAACCTAGTGACCGTTAGGAATTTCGGTGGGACTGACATGCAACTCGGTAGGACCGATTCGGTTAGGGTTTGGGCATAACGTAATCTCTGTGAGACCGATTACACAAACTCGGTGAGACCGAATTTGGTAACTAGCTAACCAGAGAGTTGGTCAGGCAAACTCGGTGGGACCGATTTGCTCTTTCGGTGAGACCGAGTGGAACTCGGTGAGACCGAAAAGTTACAAAGGGGAAACACTGAGTTTACATTGCAATCTCGGTGGGACCGATTTGCTCTTTCAGTGGGACCGAAAAGTTACGAAAGGGAAACAGAGAGTTTGCAACCCCATCTCGGTGGGACCAAGAACCTTATCGGTAGAACCTAATTGCTAGGGTTTGGAAGTGGCTAATGACAAGTGAAACTCGGTGGCGCCGGATAGGAAAAATCGGTAGGACCGAGTTTGGCTTAGAGTTTAGGTCATATGTGGATATGGGAAAGTAGTTGAGGGTTTTGGAGCATATCACTAAGCACATGGAGCAAGAGGCTCATTAAGCAACACCTCATCCCTCCTTGATAGTATTGGCTTTTCCTATGGACTCAGTGACCGGGGAAAGCTTGCCGTCGTGACAGTGCCGGGGAAGAGCTTGCCGCTGTGAACAGTAACCTTGCCGGGGAAAGCTTGCCGCCGTGACCTTGCCGGGGAAAGCTTGCCGGGGAAGAGCCAATCCATTGTCCTTAGCATTTTGAGGGTTCCACTTTCACATCCATGCCATGCCAATCATTGAGCTTTCCTGAAATAATCATCTTGGAATAGCATTAGCTCAATGAGCTATATGTTGTTATGAATTACCAAAACCACCTAGGGATAGTTGCACTTTCAATCTCCCCCTTTTTGGTAACTGATGACAACATATAGATCAAAGCTTTGACAAAAGATAATAAGCATGAAATATATCGTCGCTTTGAGAAGTATGTGATAAGTAAGAGCTCCCCCTAAATTTGTGCATATTTTAAAATTTGCTTTCGACTGCAAATGCACAAAGAGTTAGAGTCATGGGTTACTCTTCCATGTCACATACATCTTGGTGGAGCGCTCAAAATGATAAGATTGAAATGCATGCACTCATCACCAAGAGTAGTGAATGATCACAAATGATAGATATAATGATAATATTTAAGCAAGCATTAAGCAAACATTAAGTGTAGCTTATGATCAAACACATCATCATCGATGTCTCACAAACATATGGACGTAGTATCAAGCACTCAAAAGAAAACAAAGTTCGAAGAAACCACCAAAGAAACCACCAATAAAACAAGAGAGAAAAGCAACACTCTCTCTCTCGAAGCCTATGATCTATACATCTTCTCCCCCTTTGGCAACAAGTTACCAAAAAGTTCCTAGAAAATGCATAGTGCTAGATCGACGCTCAGGCTTGATCTTCAGGTGGTGGTGGAGTCCGGATCACTCCATGGATGAAGGCTTCTGTAGATGTTGAAGTAGTCGCTCGAGTTGGAGCTGAAGTAGACGCTGGAGCTGAGGCCGTAGCTGGTGCTGAAGTAGTAGCTCTGGTGTCAGCAACTGGCAGTGCAGACGACCTCGGACCTCGTGGCACCGTCGCGAAACGCATGAGTCGTGGTCCTGCCTCTCCTCTCATTCATGTCCTCCTGGAGCTGCTCCACAGCAGACTGAACTTCCGTTACCTTGACATCCAAGTCATAGAACTTCTGTTCCATGATTCTCTCTAGGCTCTGCTGATTTTTAGTGAGGTTGGCCAGACTTTGCTCAATTCTCAGTGTGGATGCAATCAAGTAACTGAGCTGCTCTTGTTTGTTCTTCAAGAAATAGTCAGATGCCTCCTCTTGAGTAGGCATCCTGGCAGCTTTTTCCTTCTTCGCCTTCTCCTTCTTTGCATATGCTTGTGCAGACGATGGCTCATTCTCTGTCATCACAACTTCGTTGTCCTCGAAATCTGGACGGATGGGCAGGTGGTCCTTATCCAACAAATATACGCACGTGCCCATCTTGGAGTTGATGAGCTCCTGAATCTGAGGGGCATATCCACAGCTCCTCTTCTGATCTGCAGCTGTCCTCTTAATGGTTTTCACAATGAGACTCATGACCTTGAATTTCTGAGGCACATCAAACACATGTAGCAAATTGATCGCGTGACCTCTGATCATCTTGTGATCTCCAGACTTAGGCAACAGAGTGTGCCTTAGTATCCAATTGATAGTCGGCAATCCTGAGAGCAGATAATGTACTGAGCCAAACTTGAACGTGTCAAGTGCTTCATTCGGGATCTCCTTGTACATGTTGGACATTGAGTTATGATCCATCTTCTTCTTGGCGTAGATATCCAAGTCCTCATCTTGCTCCTCTGGGGCATTAATGATCTGTGCCCACTCAGCTACTGTAGATTGGTACCTTGTACCTTCTGACATCCATGTAATCCTTCCATCCGGATAAAAGTGAGCTGTGGAGTAGAACTGCATGATGAGTTCCTCGTTCCACTTTGTGAGCTTCTGCCCAACAAAGTCCTCTACTCCACACGCTCTGAAGCTATCCTGAACTCCTGGGTAGTGCTCTTCATTCTCCTTGATATAGGTCCAGTCGACCCATCTCATGTCACAAACGATTGGCTTCTTGTCAAGCAAAATAGTCTCATAAAAATCTTGTTGCTCCTTGGTATGAAATCTGTAATCCACGGCAGTCCTTCTCCTAGAAGCATATGGATCTGCTTCTCTCCATTTCCTGAGCCCTGAGTCTCTCCTGAGCTTCATATCCTCAGCCACAGGATGAGCATCGTTGTGGTCTGGGATCTTGGGCTTGAGCTTCCGAAGGACACTCTCTTCTTCTTCTTCAATAGCTTCAGGCACTGGGGCCTTGTTCTTTTCTGCAGCAGGTATACTCCTTGTGTTTCTCTTTGGAGCTGTCTTAGGCTTAGATGCAGCCTTGGGTGCTTCCTTGGGCTTGGATGCAGCTGTTCCTGACCTTATGGCATCTCCCATAAGTTTGGCTGCCTTGGGTGCTGGTGCAGCAACCTCTTCTTCCTCCTCCTCTTCTACCATGATGGAGGCTCTCCCAAGCACTTTGGCTATAGTCTTCTTTACTCTCTCCTTCCTCTTCTTGCCCTTAGCAGCAATGGGTTCAATGGGAGCAGGTGCAGGCTTCTCAGTTGAGGCTCTAGCCTTTGACATTGGTTGCCTGCCTGCTGGCCTCTTGACTTTCAGGCCTGGCTTTGAGCCTTGAGCTGGCTCAACTCTCTTGGAGGTGGCCTCTTCCTCTGCCACATAGTCTGCATCCTCAGAATCAGACGATCTCTTCTTCCTTTGTCGTGTGGCAGCCTTAGGCAGATTGCTAGGAGGGCTCCTGCTGCCTTCATCAGATGAACTGGAGGGACTAGTGCCCTCACTCATGACCACTTGCTGTTCTGACAGATTCTGGCTATCACTTTGATCAGACATGTTGCAACTGACTGCTGACCCTGTGAATAGATTATAGAAGAGATAGAGTGGATGAGCATCACAAAAAGCAGAGATTTTTGCAAAAGATTAATTCAAAAACTTAGTTTTAGTTTTCCACAGAAAGCATCTCGGATCTACCGATTTTCAAACTCGGTGACACCGAAGCAGTTTTGGCACCAGAACTGGTGAACTCGGTCAGACCGAGTCACAGTTCGGTGGCACCGAGACTGCTAGGGTTTCACAGAATTCCAAAATCGGTCGCACCGATAAGTTATTCTCGGTCAGACCGAGTTTCACTTGTGCAATGGCAAAAGCCAGATCGGTGGGACCGAGTTTTTCAACTCGGTGGGTCCGAGATGGTTTCGGCGGAAACCTAACCCTAAAATTTTCGAATTAAACCTAATCTACGAGCGTTTTTGACTGGATAGAAGTGTTTCAATCATGGCAAGAATCAATGTGATCACAATGTGCTAGGAATCAGATTGAGGAATAGCACAAAGATCAAGTCCATACCCTAGTTTGGCGTGGACTTGCTACGGCGGCAACGGCGGGGCAGAAATCCGTTGACGGCGACGAAGACCAGCGACTGGAGGCTGCTGGCGGCGAGGAGACGATCCGGAGACCACGAAGGCAGAGCAGGCTATCGCGCGGGCGAGGAGGTTTCGGAGAAATTTCCAAAATTCTGCCCGTCATATATAGCCCGACCCTATCGGTGTGACCGAGTGGAACGACTCGGTGGCACTGAGATGCAAAACTGTGTGCAGTTATTGCAACTCGGTGTGACCGAAAATGTTCAAATCGGTTGCACCGAGATCGAAAACCTAGATCAACTTAATGAACTCGGTAGGACCGAAAGTGGAGTATCGGTCAGACCGAGAATCATAAAGAGGTTTTGGAAGTTTAAGTCTATGACGAATCGGGGACTCCGAGCGCTCCTCACACAGAGTGGTTCGAATCTGACTTGATCAAGTTTTGTGATGCAGCATGAATAGAGTTTGAGACGAGAAAAGCATAGATAGCTAGAGGAGGTTCTTAGGCATTCTTGTCCATCCACTTGGCAAAAGAAGATAAAGCCGAACAATCAAAGCAACAAGTGGATGTTCTCGAATGAGTAAAATATGCAATCAGCATGCTCACACAATAAGATAGCAAATGAAATATGTGGCAAAGCATGCACAACCAATTCTAGCATCTATCAAGCAATTTGCGATGACTAGGTCATCTATATATGAGTATATTGACTTAGGAGTCAAGTGAGAACACTTGATCGTAGGTCATACTCATCGTTTAAGCTCAAGTGGGGTTACCACTTTTACATAAAGCATTGTTTTGTTCACATCTTTAGAGTTGCTTTAGCTCAAGTCTTAGAGTAAAGCTCCCCCTAGATGTGATATCCCCCCTAAGAGGGATGAACTAACCTTGGGTTTTGTCGATGATGACTTCATGTAGACATTGAAGATGTGGATGCTCAATGTTGATGTAGATCTCTTGGAGCTATCCATTTGAGTGAATTGCACTTTCAATACCTACATGGGTTAGTCCCACAAGGAACAAACAAGGATATCCATAGACATAGAGTGATGCACACAAAAGATGATGTCCATGAAAACTTTTAGGTTACCTTGTCCCTTGTCTTACCAACAAGAGGGTTTGTGACTCCTTGAACTAGTGCAAGATGTGGAAGTTGATTGCACTTGTTCTTGCCAAAATGATAAGAGTGAAGTATGTTGGCGGAGTCACCCTCAAGAACTCTCTAGTTCTTCTTCTTTTGGATCCACATCATCTTGATGGGAATCCTTGGAGTTGTAGTCGTACTTGATGAAGTGGAACTTGAAGTAGTCTTGGGAATCCACTTGACTAAGGTCTTAGGAGCTTCTTCAAATGCATCAATTTCCTCTTGAAGCTTGTCCTTGCCTTTTTGCTCGTAGTCTTGTGGTGGAAGATCATCTTGAGCTTGTGTCCCCTTGAAAGAAGTATACTTCTCTTGTTGAGGGACAAACTTCGTCTTGGGGTATTGATCTTCTTCCCATTCAACTCCATTGGCATTGAACTTTCGTTCAAAACCAATACCTTGATTCTTCCGGTGCATTCCTTGCTTGCACACAATTTCCTCGAATTGCTTACTCCCGACAAGGCTCTTGTACACTCCTTTCTCTATAATTCCCTTTAATAAGCTATTTTCTTGCTCAAGTGTAACTTGGCTAAGAGAATCATTAGTGGAATCAAGAGAACTACTAGAAGCAACAATATTGGATTTAGCATGATCATTGTTACTACTAGAGGAAGAATCTTTCTTGTTAGATTTGACTTGAGGCATGTAAGTGGATAAGAGTAAACGCTTGGCAATGTAAGAAGAACTTTTCTTGCGAAGATCATCATTGATTGCCTTTAAGAACTCATGCTCTTGCTCAAGATTGAGCTTTTCAAAGCGTAGTTTCTCATGAGCTCTTAAAAGTTCTCGATGATCTTCGAAGATAGTGTCATGAGCTAACTTAAGAGTTTTTAGTTCTTTAGTTAGAGCCTCAATCTTCTCCTTATCATTGTCATTCGTTTTATCTTGATTAGCATGATTAATTGGTTTTTCATCATAGTATTCATCACTAGAGTTGTCACCAAGCAAATCATCACCTAACAAGTCATCTTCATCACTATTGAAATCAACATACTCGGGGTGTGTTACCTTAGGACCTTTGGCCATGAAGCATCTTCCAATTCCTTCATTTGGAGAGTCAAATATGTCGTAGGAGTCGGTTGACACAAGTGCTAGACCGGCAACACCTTCATCTTGAGTATCTTCGGAGTCGGAGTGATAACTTCTCTCGGAGTGGCTGTCGGAGTCGGAGCCGGATACCCATTCACCAACATGAGCTTGATGTCTTCGTCTTGTGTAGCTCCTTGATGATTTTTCCTTCCTTTCCGAATCCTTGCTTCTCCGTGAGTATCTTCGTTCATAACGATCATCTCTACTCCTTCTCTCTCTTGGTGGTGATCCTTTGCTTCTTCTTTTTGGAGAATCTTCTCTTCTCTTGTAGGGAGCCGTACACTCATTGGAATAGTGTTCGGGTCTTCCACAATTGTAACAGTTTCGCTCACGACTAGAAGATCTTTTGTCATTGTAGGACCTTGACTTGGAGCTTCTATCTTTGCTTCTACTCTTGTAGAACTTGTTGAAGTTCTTCACCATTAAGCTCAATTCTTCATTGAAGTCTTGTTTCTCACTTGATGATGTAGGGGCTTCACATGAGGCTTTATAGGCACCACTTGACTTGTTGTGAAGTTCCTCTTTATCCTTAAGTGACATCTCATGAGCAACAATCCTTCCAATCACTTCCGTTGGCTTGAGATCTTTGTAATTTGGCATCATTTGGATCAATGTGCACACGGTATCATATTTTCCATCCAAGGCTCTTAGGATCTTCTTGATGATGAATCTATCGGTCATCTCTTCACTTCCTAAGCCGGCAATCTCATTTGTGATGAGAGCAAGCCTAGAGTACATTTCAGCGACACCTTCACCATCCTTCATCTTGAACTTGTCAAGTTGGCTTTGAAGCACATCCAACTTGGATTCCTTGACGGAGTCGGTACCTTCGTGCATATCAATCAAAGTGTCCCAAATTTCCTTTGCATTCTCAAGGCGGCTGATTTTGTTGAATTCTTCGGGGCATAATCCGTTGAAGATAATATCACAAGCTTGAGCATTGTATTGCAACATCTTCAACTCTTCCGCGGTAGCTTCACGGTTTGGTTCTCTCCCATCAAAGAAGTCACCTTGCAAACCAACACACACAATAGCCCAAACGGCGGGGTTATGTCCAAGAATATGCATTTTCATTTTATGCTTCCAACTAGCAAAATTAGTACCATCAAAGTAAGGACCTCTACGGTGATAATTTCCCTCGCTAGACGCCATACTCTCCTAGGTTGTGAAACCAAGGCTATGACCACCAAAGGCTATGGAGATCAAGCAAATGGAGACCAAAGCTCTGATACCACTTGTAGGATCGAAAGTATGTCTAGAGGGGGGGTGATTAGACTACTTGACCAAATAAAAGCTTAACCTTTTCCCAATTTTAGTTCTTGGCAGATTTTAGCTATTTTAGGACAAGTCAAGCAATCATCACATAATTCAAGCAAGCATGCAAAGAGTATATTGGCAGCGGAAAGTAAAGCATGCAACTTGCAAGAATATAAAGGGAAGGGTTTGGAGAATTCAAACGCTATTGGAGACACGGATGTTTTTCCCGTGGTTTGGATAGGTGGTGCTATCCTACATCCACGTTGATGGAGACTTCAACCCACGAAGGGTAACGGTTGCGCGAGTCCACACAGGGCTCCACCCAAGGGCAACGGTTGCGCGAGTCCACGGAGGGCTCCACCCACGAAGGGTCCACGAAGAAGCAACCACCCACAAAGGGTCCACGAAGAAGCAACCTTGTCTATCCCACCATGGCCATCGCCCACGAAGGACTTGCCTCACTAGCGGTAGATCTTCACGAAGTAGGCGATCTCCTTGCCCTTACAAACTCCTTGGTTCAACTCCACAATCTTGTCGGAGGCTCCCAAGTGACACCTAGCCAATCTAGGAGACACCACTCTCCAAGAAGTAACAAATGGTGTGTAGGTAATGAACTCCTTGCTCTTGTGCTTCAAATGATAGTCTCCCCAACACTCAACTCTCTCTCATAGGATTTGGATTTGGTGGAAAGAAGATTTGAGTGCAAAGCAACTTGGGAAGGCTAGAGATCAAGATTCATATGGTAGGAATGGAATGTCTTGATCTCAACACATGAGTAGGTGGTTCTTTCTCAGAACAAATGAGTTGGAATGATGTGTGTGTTCTGATGGCTCTCTCACTTAATGACAAAGAGGTGGAGGGGTATATATAGCCTCCACACAAAATCCAACCGTTACACAGTTTTCCAATCTCGGTGGGACCGAATAAATAAACTCGGTCTGACCAAAATAGTAAACCTGTGACCGTTAGGAATTTCGGTGGGACTGACATGCAACTCGGTAGGACTGATTCGGTTAGGGTTTGGGCATAACGTAATCTCGGTGAGACCGATTACACAAACTCGGTGAAACCGAATTTGGTAACTAGCTAACCAGAGAGTTGGTCGGGCAAACTCGGTGGGACCGATTTTCTCTTTCGGTGAGACTGAGTGGAACTCGGTGAGACCGAAAAGTTACAAAGGGGAAACACTGAGTTTACATTGCAATCTTGGTGGGACCGATTCGCTCTTTCGGTGGGACCAAAAAGTTACGAAAGGGAAACAGAGAGTTTGCAACCCCATCTCGATGGGACCGAGAACCTTATCGGTAGAACCGAATTGCTAGGGTTTGGCAGTGGCTAATGACAAGTGAAACTCGGTGGCGCCGGATAGGAAAAATCGGTAGGACCGAGTTTGGCTTAGAGTTTAGGTCATATGTGGATATGGCAAAGTAGTTAAGGGTTTTGGAGCATATCACTAAGCACATGGAGCAAGAGGCTCATTAAGCAACACCTCATCCCTCCTTGATAGTATTGGCTTTTCCTATGGACTCAATGACCGGGGAAAGCTTGCCGCCGTGACAGTGCCGGGGAAGAGCTTGCCACTGTCAACAGTAACCTTGCCGGGGAAAGCTTGCCACTGTGACCTTGCCGGGGAAAGCTTGCCGGGGAAGAGCCAATCCATTGTCCTTCGCATTTTGAGGGTTCCACTTTCACATCCATGCCATGCCAATCATTGAGCTTTCCTGAAATAATCATCTTGGAATAGCATTAGCTCAATGAGCTATATGTTGTTATGAATTACAAAAACCACCTAGGGATAGTTGCACTTTCAGGGGCAAAGTTTGTACTTTCCCCAAATTTCAAACAAGCGCGTCCCATTTTCTGTTCAAAAAAGCCAAAAACAACTGCGTCCCAGACCGAAACATGCCCCCCCCCCCCCGACCGTCCGATTCCCCATTCGTACTCCGTGGGTGCCAAAACTACCTCTCCACCAGCCGCGAAACCCCAGTGTCCTCCGTCCGCCATCCCATCCCACCCATCAACCGCCGCCCTCCTCCATCACGTCGGAGCCGATACCCCGACGTCGTCGTCCACCGCAACCTCAACCACAACACCCTCCATCGCTAGTAGTTGAAGCCGAGGCCGAGCCGTCCGTACCCGAGCCAGTTCAACCACGCCGTCCTGTGCCTCACCGCTGCCGCTCCAACTTCGCCACCCTCCACCGCACCGGAGCTGTTCCTGCTACGCTGTCCTTCGCCGCCTCGGATCTGCTTCCCCTCCGCCGGCATACGGCCACGGCAACACAGCCAACAATTTGGCCATGGGTTCGTCCAATCCTGCACCCTCCAGAACATCGGTTTCCCCGATAGAAAGAAGAAGATCGGTGCGACATGTGGAGGTGACCACACCGGCAACTGAAAAAGGTACTCCTCTTCCCTTATTCGTGCAAATCTTACGTCTCTGCTTGCACTGTATTCATCCCACAAAAGACACTAGTTGACCGCTTCTTCTTGATACTAGATGTTCCTAGTAAATCGCGATGCACAAGGTTTCTCCTCATATACTATTTCACCTTAGCTAGTGCTCCGTCGATCCCCTGAATTTCAATTTCTGGCCAGTTGATTCCCAATTAACGGAAGCATTCCCCGGTGTAATAGGCGCTAGTACGCCTATTACGCCAGGGAAGCAGTGCCTTGGTGTTTATCTTAGGGGTGTGTGCGGCCTAGAGCTACTGGCGCCCGATCTAGAGGTTGGGCGGGATTAAAGGGATGGCCTGGGGGCGCTGCCAAGCACGGCGGTGGTGTGAGGTCGATGGGAGGGCGGGGCAGCGGAGGCAGGGGTCTGGGCCGGTGGTCGCTGGCGGTTTGAGAAAGATCGTCAACTATGACTGGCGGGAGGTAGACAAAGGCCATCCGCCCGTTCCTTATAGATCGGATGGTTCGTTAAAAAATCGTGAGGGAGTCCTGGATTAGCGGGTGTTCGGGTAGCCGGACTATACCTTCAGCCGGACTCCTGGACTATGAAGATACAAGATAGAAGACTTTGTCCCGTGTCCGGATGGGACTTTCCTTGGCGTGGAAGGCAAGCTTGGCGATGCGGATATTCAAGATCTCCTACTATTGTAACCGACTCTATGTAACCCTAACCCTATCCGGTGTCTATATACACCGGAGGGTTGTAGTCCGTAGGCAATCAACTCCCTATACAACAATCATACCATAGGCTAGCTTCTAGGGTTTAGCCTCCTTGATCTCGTGGTAGATCAACTCTTGTACTACCCATATCATCAATATTAATCAAGCAGGACGTAGGGTTTTACCTCCATCAAGAGGTCCCGAACCTGGGTAAAACATCGTGTTCCCTGCCTCCTGTTACCATCCAGCCTAGACGCACAGTTCGGGACCCACTACCCGAGATCCGCTGGTTTTGAAACCGACATTGGTGCTTTCATTGAGAGTTCCTCTGTGCCGTCACAATCAGGAAGGATGCCTCCTCCCATCTTTAAAGACGGCGCCGTTGCTAAGGGAGCCTTGGCTGTCGGCCAAACCCTCCGGCTAGGTGGTTTCCTCATGACTGCCTGTTCGGCTGTTGCGCCGACGGTGACCTCTCGGGTCATCAAAAGCCACCTACACGTCAGCTCAGAGCTCGTCGAGAAGCTAGATCCAATGGAGCTCTCTTTCGTAAACAAGCTCTTGGATCGCATCGCTGCCCTGGGCGTCGCTACAGATTACGACCGGGTTGGGCTTAAACCCGATCTAAGAGAGATTAACTCTCCCCAAGTCACCCACCACGTTGCCGTGGTAGAGACGCAGTGCGGCGACCCTGCATCTATTTTAAGGACTAGCTACGTCTGAATTCCCGACCCCTCCAAGCCGGATACCCGCGGAGGGGGAGATGTAACTGAAGACCTGAGCTTAGGATCAGGCAACGGGCCAGATTCACTTGACAACATCCAAGAGTCCGAACTTCAGAGTTTGGAAACTCTTCGGCCTCCGAATCTTGGATTGGGTGAGGTTTCAGATTCAACGACACCCGCCCACCCGATCATAAGTGATCTCTCCCAAATCAGGCAGAGGCCCGAGGAAATAGTACATCATTACTGGGCCAGATTCCTCCTGGTTATGAACAGGATAAAGGATTGCCGCGAGGAAGATGCAATCTCAATTTTCTGCAGTAATTGCACGGACAAGGGAATCCTTAACGCCGTAAGTCGTCGTGATATCACACGCTTCGCTGACTTGGCGTCCATAGTACAAAAATACTGTGCGATGGAAAGCGCTTGGAAAATCGAAATAAATTTTTGGGATAATCCGGCCTTGAATAGTAATCCCGTCCGAACTAAGAGGTTGCATTATCACAGGACACCCGGGATAAACACCAAAAAGCCAAAACCCTCTACAGGGCATGGAACCGTACTGGAAAGATGGCTTGATGGACCCTGTAGAATTCACAGTACAGAGGACGCCACACCAACTCACAGCCTTAGAGCATGTTGGATACTCCGGCAGGTGGCCAAAATCGGCGAGGACCTCTTAATTTCGGAGGCCACAGAAAGCCAGCCCAAGGACACCAGTACCATTCTCACAGTCTTCGAGACTTTCGCATCAAACAATGTGCAAAAAAGAACACTCCGCAGCCTCGCCGAAGTCTATCAAGTTGCAACAGTAAATCCATGGAGCGACGCTACCATTACCTTCAACGCAAGTGATGAACCTAGATTCCGAACAGCCCGAGCACCAGCCGCATTGGTCCTCAGTCCCATAGTGGACGACTTTCGCCTCACCAAGGTGCTCATGGATGGAGGCAGCGGACTGAACCTCATTTATGAGGAAACCCTTCAAAAAATGGAAATAGACTGGAACCGCATCGAGCGAAGCAGCACAACCTTTAGAGGAATAATCCCCAGTCGGGAAGCGCGCTGCACAGGAAAAATCACACTAGATGTGGTGTTCGGCACGCCGGATAATTACAGGTCCAAAGAAGTCACATTTCAGGTGGCCCCGTTCAAAAGCGGATATCACGCTTTACTAGGGCGGGAAGCATTCACAATCTTCCAAGCAATACCCCATTACGGGTACATGAAGCTTAAGATGCCCGGGCCGAACGGAATTATCACTCTAGCTAGTGATCCGGACATAGCACTCCGCACCGAAAACAAGACGGCCGCATTAGCCCTTGAGGCACTATCCTAAGCCTTAGCGGCCAAGGAACTGACTGCACTGCGCTCCACGGTTAACAGGGATGATGTCATACTCGACAAGAGATCCAAATCCATATCCTTCAAGCCAGCTGACGAAATAGTCAAATTCCAGGTCCATCCAATGGACCCCAATAAAACAGCTTCCATCGGGGCACGACTGAACCCTGATGTAGACGCCGCACTGCGAGAGTTCCTACGAGAGAACTGGACATTTTCGCCTGGCACCCTTCAGAGGTGCCAGGGATCCCACGCAGGCTGGCCGAACACAGCTTAAATATCCTAAAAGGATTCAAACCTGTCAAACAAGCCCTTCGGCGTTTTTCCGAACCCAAGAGACAGGCTATGGGATATGAGCTAGCCAAGCTATTGGAGGCCGGATTCATTAGAGACATAAAACATCCGGACTGGCTAGCAAACCTGGTGATGGTACCAAAGAAGGACAAATCCTGGCGCCTGTGTGTCGATTTTAAAGACCTTAACAAGGCTTGCCCAAAGGATCCCTTCCCCCTCCCCCGTATCGATCAAATTATCGATGCCACCGCAGGACACGACTCATTGTGTTTCCTCGACGCATACTCCGGTTACCATCAAATCAAGATGGCAGAATCAGACCAAGCCGCAACAGCATTCATCACACCTTACGGCCCATTCTGCTTCAACACAATGCCCTTCGGGCTGAAAAACGCCGGCGCAACATATCAGCGCATGATCCAGACATGTCTGGCAAACCAGATCGGCAAAACAGTGGAGGCGTATGTGGATGATGTGGTCGTCAAATCAAGACATGTCGAATCTCTAGTAGACGACTTGAGGCTTGCATTCGATAACCTCCGAAAATATGACATCAAGCTCAACCCGAAAAAATGCGTCTTCGGCGTTCCAGCCGGAAAGCTCTTGGGCTTCATTGTATCCGATAGAGGAATTGAAGCAAATCCAGCCAAGATCCGAGATTTGTCACAATTGGATATCCCAAAGGACCTCAAACAAATACAAAAATTAACCGGATGCGTGGCGGCTTTAAGCCGCTTCATCTCCCGCTTGGGAGAAAAGGCACTACCCCTCCATCGCCTCCTTCGGCGCACCAAACACTTCGAGTGGACGGATGCCGCCACGGCCGGACTTGATGAAATAAAAGCCATATTGGCAACAAACCCAGTCCTGGCCGCGCCAAACACCGGCGAACCAATGTTATTGTACATTGCAGCAACACATCAAGTTGTCAGCGCAGTGCTTGTTATCGAGTGGGAAACGGATGGACACAAATTCCCCCTTCAAAGGCCGGTCTACTACGTATCCACTATCCTCACTCCATGCAAATCACGGTACCCGCATTATCAAAAGATTGCATACGCGGTATTCATGGCATCCCGGAAGCTACGACACTACTTTCAAGAGTGTTCCATAACAGTAGCCTCGGAAGTACCACTCAACGATATTATCAACAACCGCGATGCAACGGGCCGGATTGCAAAATGGGCCATCGAGCTTCTCCCGTTCGATATAACCTATAAGCCACGGCGAGCTATTAAATCGCAAGTTTTGGCCGACTTTGTCGCAGAATGGACGGAGGCCGAGCTCCCTAAAGAGTACAACACATATTCAAACTGCATTATGCATTTCGACGGCTCCAAAATGTTGGCCAGACTGGGGGCTGGCGTCGTCCTGACATCCCCCACAAGAGACACAGTCCAATATGTGCTCCAGATCATGTACACGGATTCCAACAATGCAGCCGAATATGAGGCCCTCCTACATGGTCTCCGGACAGCAGTATCCATGGGTATCCTGCGCCTAAAGGTACGCGGGGATTCAAACCTCGCGATATCCCAAATACATGGAGACTTCGATGCCAAGGACCCAAAAATGGCAGCTTACCGCAACGCCGACCTAAAAATGTCATCTCGGTTCGAAGGGCTGGAGTTTCACCATATAGCCTGAGAAAACAATCAAGCAGTGGACGTCCTGGCACGCATCGGAGCAAAACGCGATGCAGTCCCCCCCAACATCTTTTTGGAAAGATTGTTCAAGCCATCCGTAGCATGGGAGGGGGAACCCGCAAATAACAGCCCAGACCGAGCCGCACCACTCGACGCCGAACAATCTGACACAATTGGAGGCTCTGCCAATGAAATTACACCTTCAGCCCACGTAATAATGGCGGTTATCGCCCCGTGGACAGAACCATTCCTAGCCTACCTTACTAGGCAGGAACTCCCGGAGGACCAAAACGAGGCCCGCTGCATAGTGCGGCGATCTAAAGCCTATAGAGTCCATGAGGGAGAGCTTTATAAGAAAAGCACTACCGAAGTCCTTCAAAGGTGCATCTCCGAAGAGGAAGGGCGGAACCTTCTGGCTGAAATTCATGCTGGACTCGGTGGACATCACGCTGCTGCTCGGTCCCTTGTTAGCAAGGCTTTCCGTACAGGCTTTTATTGGCCGACGGCCCGGGCAGACGCTCAGGACCTAGTCCAACGATGCGCTGGTTGCCAACTTTTTGCCAACCAAAGCCATATGCCACCCACCGCACTCCAAACTATACCCATCACCTGGCCTTTTGCGGTCTGGGGGCTTGACATGGTCGGACCCCTTAAAGGTGGGACCGATAGGAAAAAATACTTACTAGTCATGGTGGATAAATTCACCAAATGGATAGAAGCCAAGCCTGTTAAAACGGTCGAATCCGGACCTGTGATAGACTTCATATCCGGGGTTGTACACCGTTATGGCGTCCCCCACAGCATCATAACCGATAACGGTACAAACTTTACAGCCGACGAGGTAAAACTCTGGTGCAAAAACATGGGCGTCAAGCTCGATTATGCTTCCGTCTATCACCCACAAACCAACGTCCAGGTCGAACGTGCAAATGGTCTTATCATGAGCGGCATTAAACCCAGACTGGTGCGGTCCCTCAAGGAATCTAACACGCACTGGGTAGAGGAGCTTGACTCCGTGCTATGGGGGCTGCGGACCATGCCAAATCGCACCACTGGATACACACCATTTTTATGGTGTACGGCGCAGAGGCAGTTCTGCCCTGCGACATAATTCATGACTCACCTAGAGTGCGCATGTACGAAGAAAGAGAAGCCGAGCTCGATCGGCGGGACAACTTGGACGCCTTGGAGGTGGAGCGTGACGTGGCAAAAGCCCGTTCCGCATTTTATCAACAGCAGGCCCGAAGATATCAAAGCAGAGAAGTACGGGCCAAAAATTACAATGTTGGCGAACTAGTTCTACGCCTGCCGGATAAGAAAAAGGACAAACTCAAGCCCAAGTGGGAAGGTCCATTCATAATCGACCAAGTCCTGACTGGTGGGGCGTACCGCTTGCGAGATGCGTCGGATAACCGACTCGAGCCGAACCCATGGAACGCCACCCGTCTCCGAAGATTCTATGCCTAGCGCCGGACTCTATGTTCGTCTCCTTCATCTATCCATTTTTTGCATTTTTTGTCTTACATTTCTCTCCTTCCCCTCTCTTCTTTTACAGCCATTAAAGGCTCATCTAGTGACGCGCCGCACGCGCTCATTAAACCTGGGGGCTTCTTTAACAGAAGCCTATTTATACGGGCTTCACGCCCAACACATGCGTCAAACTTCCGCATGTACCTTTTTCTTCACCATTATATGCATCGATATGACTTAAGTTTTGGCCAAGATGGGTTGCCTGGCTCCTGTGCTTACCCCTACGTTCCCGATTGTTCAGCTAGGCGGTAAAGGGAGCACCTCTGTGATTGTTACTGCTGGGTCAGCCGGATGTGTACCTCAGACTGGGTGAAGCCGAAAGCTAGCGTTCTTAAGGGAATATTCGGTTGGTGAAATAAAAGATGATCTTTTTACTCATTTTATGCGCCCCCAGATGCTTTTTTTCTGCGTCTTTTCATGCAGTCCGGACATGCACTTTAGGGCATGCCTCCCAGCAAAAGGAACCCCTAACGGAACTATTCTCTCTGGAAGATGTTTCTTACTAACCATGTAATATAACATAACTAGTTGGGCACTTGTCTGATAAAGCACTAATGACCCCTACGCCTGGTCTCCACGCATACCCCGGTTCTTATATAACCGCTATGGTATTCGGACACACTCCGGACCGCCAGGTCCGGAGGTTGGAGCGAAAAGGTCGGCAACGAAAAACGATCTACAATCCGGCTAGAAGGCATTACACATGTCAATTCAAAATTACATAGTCATTCTGACTGATTGTATTCCTCTTCTATACCATCTAACAGGCTGTCTAATTTACAGTCCTACTGGGAATACTTCGCGGCCAACTCTACTTGGCCGTATACTAAGCTCACAGGGATCTCCTTCCCGTCAGGCCCCACTGGTCCGACCTCGGCCATGTGGTTTGGGTCAGACTTCGTAAAACGGGTCTTCACCATGGCCCAGGCCTCCCTAGCGCCTTGTTGGCAGGCCGATATCTTCCACAACCGGGAGCGCCGCCGAGCTCCCTTCAGCTTCTCTGCAAGCTCTCCAAGGCCCTCGTGCACGGAGTGGGCAGGCCATAAGGCTTGGGCAATACCCCGCATCGCCTACCGAATTCGCTCGTGCAGTTGCAAGAGTTCGGGAAGAAGGTCACCCGTAGAACCGGGCATCTCCTCTGCAGGACGACCTGTGAGCATACCTACAGACATTACTCTGTTAGTCGACTTCCTCGCCGAACTTTTTTTTCGAAGTTCGTTCAAGCACTTACTAAAAATGCCGCGTCGAAGCCGCTGATTCTCCTTCGTGGAGTCCGACACCTGGCCACGAACATCTTTAAGTTCGACGCCCAGCTTGGTGTTGGCATCCTGAAGATCATTCTTCTCTTGCCTCACCTTTGTCAACGTACTCTCACCGGCCTTTAGCCGGCGTAAGAGTTGTTGCTTGTCCGGATCGAGTCCGGCGCCATCTGCAATAAGATTTGTCAGATTTGCACCCACACCGCACAATACTAATCTTTCGAAGTGTATCTTACCTGAGGGGGTCTCTTTGGGCTCCCCTGTTGCGGCTAGTGCGGCCTCTAGTTGGGCCTTGCACTTTTCCCGCTCCTGTGACAGTACAATATTCTTCTCTGTAAGAACCTGCATATTAAATGATCCTTAAATCAGTTGCTCTAACTGCTTCAAGTCTCGGGGGCTACTGGCATATATATGTTTAACCAAAATTTTCTTACCCGTATGTCTTTTACATACTGCTCCGTGGCTCTGGCTAAACCATTTTGAGCGGCACGGAGGTACGCATCTCCCAAATTAAAGGCATCTAAAGCCTCTTGGGAGAAACAAGCGTCGCGTAGAACTGTCCGGCGACGCCTGTGGTTCATGGCACTCTCCACTTCAGAATTTGTGGCAGACAGCCTATCCGCATCCTCTGTCGGAGGACCGTCCGGTGCGTGCCTTGTGCTCGCCTCCGCTTCCTGGCCAGACGTTGGAGCCTAGCTGGTGGAGGCGCGATTGGCAATCTCTCCGGATGTAGTCTGGCGAGGTCTCTTCGTTCTGAAGATAGCATGACCGTTAATATGCCCTGACAGAATGACACCAGGGAAACAGAGGGTGCGCTATACCTTTGCGCCAGCATCTCAGTCCGGACTGCATTCCTTTTTGTCCCACGGGGCCCTGCGGCCCCTCGTTGGCTAAACGCCGCAGGTTCGGCCTCCTGCCTCGGAAATCTCCCCTGCAAAACACAGTTGTCGTCAGAAACACCGGAATAAGTGAGAGTGGAATCTCTCTCAAGGGAATAAGACTCCGATTTTTGTCACCTGGGAGGCCGGGATTAACCTTGGGTAATCAGCCGTGATGGTTACCAAGGTATTGTCCTTGCTTAGCTGATGGAACACCCCGTCGATAAGCTCCACCGATATGTCCGGATCCTCTTCGGAGTCTGGATCGAGGGACCATTCTGGGTCCTCGGGCTGTGGAGGGCGGCTGTTTATATCCTTTACCTCCTATCGCAGTTCCTGCACTGAAGTCGTTAGACTACATATCTAACCATGGGAGTATAAAAAAAACGGGCAAGCGCAATTGTTCACTTACCCAACTTGGAGGATCGTACATAGTAAATCCGGCCTGCGGGTTGACGCGGAGGAATTCCTCCTTTTCTCCCTTGTACAAAGAGGATAAGATCTTTACTAGAGCGGCAGCTGAGGCCGGCCCCTTACGACCGTAACAGGTGGCGTCATCCTCCCTGTTGAAATTCCACATGGGGTGGCCTCTATATTGAAGCGGCTGCACCCCCCGCATAATGCATGTGGCCATGACTCCAATCATGGTTAGTCCGAAATGAGCCAACAGTCTTATCCGGCCCATCAGGTAAAGGACGTCTCTGTCACTTTCTCTCTGAGAGCTCGGCGGACACCAGCTCAAGCGTTTCTTCAATGGAGCACTGTTGAACTCAGGGAGACCGACCCGGATAGGGTCCGGTAGCGGGACATCATCTATGTAAAACCATTCTGAAGGCCAGTCCTCGGACGCCTTCTTTGGGGTTCCGGATAGGTATCCGGTCCCGGCGATGCACCATACTTCGGCTGCGCCCACTTGGTATATAGACCCCTCTCGAGAACGGGGCACCAGGCAGAATAACCTCTTCCACAGCGTGAAATGGGCCTCAACGCCTAAAAATAGCTCGCAAAGGGTGACGAAACCAGCAATATGTAATACGGAGGCGGGCGTGAGATTGTGCAGCTGGAGGCCGTAGAACTCCAGAAGCCCGCGGAGAAGTGGATGAATTGGAAACCCCAGTCCCCTTATTAGATAGGGGACGAGGCACACCTGCTCTCCTTTAGAAGGATTGGGGGTGCTCTCCGCTTGTTTTCCGCCATTATAGGTGGCGAGACCGGCTCGGACCGGGACCATGTATGCCTGAGGGAGAAATTCCTTAGCCTGGAGCGACACTAACTCGCTATGCGGGATGGTGCAACTCTCCCAGTCCCCGGGTTTGGGACCGGAGGGGCGAGGGGAGGAGCTGCGACGGCTGGTCATGTTGGAATGGACCTTTGCTGGAAGCGCTCTGATGATAACTCGCGGAGAGGAGAAGATGTGGTTTCGACCTAAATCCCCATCCCGTTAAATAGGCGGCTTGTTTATACGGCTAGGGGTGTGGATGTAAAAACACCCTGGCTTTTAGCATTCGTTTGACACGTGGAAGACGGCCATTATTGGGCGTGGGAGCCGAGGAGCGCTACATTACAAAAATTGGACATTATTCCTACAGGTACAGAGGATTTGGAGAAGAACCCGCCTTGCAATGCCGAACAATCTGCGCGCCGGACTCATCGTCATTGAAGCCTGGTTCGGGGGCTACTGAGGGAGTCCTGGATTAGGGGGTGTTCGGGTAGCCGGACTGTACCTTCAGCCGGACTCCTGGACTATGAAGATACAAGATAGAAGACTTTGTCCCGTGTCCGGATGGGACTTTCCTTGGCGTGGAAGGAAAGCTTGGCGATGCGGATATTCAAGATCTCCTACTATTGTAACCGACTCTATGTAACCCTAACCCTATCAGATGTCTATATAAACTGGAGGGTTGTAGTCTGTAGGCAATCAACTCCATATACAACAATCATACCATAGGCTAGCTTCTAGGGTTTAGCCTCCTTGATCTCGTGGTAGATCAACTCTTGTACTGCCCATATCATCAATATTAATCAAGCAGGACGTAGGGTTTTACCTCCATCAAGACGGCCCGAACCTGGGTAAAACATCGTGTTCCCTGCCTCCTGTTACCATCCGGCCTAGATGCACAGTTCGGGACCCACTACCCGGGATCCGCCGATTTTGAACCCGACAAATCGACTGACCTATTTATTTTCAGTCGACTGTTATCTTAGATATGACCACATGTGGTGGTGTGCTGGAGGAGTACCTGCATTTCCTGTGCTCATATATTACAAAACCATACGGAGTAGAATATAATTTTGTTTGCCATGCAATGTTGTAGAGCTATCATATGTCTCCTGTCATTTATTTTTCAGCCACCTGCTATCTACTACTTTTATAGTGCACTAGTTCTGCACACACTTCACCCTTACTCTCACTATTGTGTTTTTATGCAATGGTATTTCACACTCTGCTGCCATGAGAGAAGCCAAAAAGAAAAGAGAGAAGTCGCTCCAGCTTCGTATGCGGGTAGGCAAGACACGTTACAACGCTATAAAGGGTGCAGTGTCAGCAGATGGAGACGGTAAACATAGCTCTGGAGTTGATGACCTCGCTCGCAATGAACCACTATCCCAGGTGATTGCTTTAACTTCGCGGTGTCATATGTGGTTGCATGTCCATATGGTGTCTAGCTTGTATTTGAAAGGCCGAAGTCGGTGAGATAAGGGAAGATATTTTTTACATGAACCATCATCCCGTGAGCACCAGAAGACAAATAGCTAGTCAAGGCTCTGGCCGAGCCAGTGACAAGCCCAGCAAAGATAGGGATCACCTGGAAGCCAACTAAAATGTTGCGATGGTGGCGAAGCAGCCCGACTCCCACCAGGCTCTCAGGTCCTAGATGATCATGCTCACCACTCCAGCCGGATCTCTAGCTTGTATTGCTTCCAATTTGGTTAAATTGCATCTACTTAGCTTACACATTATACCTTTGAATATGACATGCCTTTTTGTTTTTGGTACATACTAGTACATCTGTATATTAACCATGTTCTTACTTACATCATTTCCCCTACACTAGCATCGCAGGTGCTTGCTCTAACTTGGCAGCGTGATATGTGGTTGCATGTTGCATATGGTGTCTAGATTGTAATTCTTCCAATCTGGTTAAACTGCATGTGCTAGTCTGCTTAGCTTATACATTATACCTGTTAATGTGACATGCCTTCCTGTATTTAGTACATAGTACATCTGTCTATTAAGCATGTCCTTACATAAAACTATTGTTTTTTTGTATCCCGCATCAATCAACATGACGAGACATCTTTAGTATATGCATTGCGATATTATTTGCATCTTTCATATGATTTATAGCATGCGCTGCTTCTAATTTGTTGAAATTCCATTTATGATGGGACGCTTTTAACTTGACAGAGTCATACTGGTTGCATCTTTCATGTGGTGTCTAGCTTGCATTGCTTCTTATTTGCTGGAATGGTTTCTGCTTAGTTTACACAAACAGTTATGAACATGCCATGCCGTCCTATTTTACGTACATATTCCATCCTGGTATCATGTGTTTGCCTTACATCAAAGTAGTGATTGTCAGTATCATGCATGAATGAGTTCTGAAGAGAGAACTTTATTGCCTTTTCTTGTCGGTTTTACTTCACAATTCAAAATCAATAAAGCAGAAGGAATTTAGCAAGGCAGCGAATAAACGTGCTCCTTCCGAACGGAGGGCCTCTACAGTTTCTACTCCTCCACACCCCCAAGATGATTTCCAAGACAACACATGCATAGACACTCAACAAAGCTGTGTTTATGATGAGCACGCCTCCCCTAGTGCAGCATCACCGGTGCTCCCTCTAACTTGGCACTGTTATATGTGGTTGCATGTTATGTGTGATGTCTAGCTTGTATTGCTTCTAATTTTGTTGAATTCCATCTGCTTACTTTACACATTATACTTGAATAAGACACGTGTTCCTGTTTCAAGAACATACAATATCTGTCTATCACACCATGTTCTTACATCAAATTACTACTGTTGTGTAACCTGCAACAATCACTTATCATAAGACACGTTTGACTTTGGAGTGTGATATAGGTTACATCTCACATTCTTTTCTAGCTTGTACTACTAATTTGTTGAAATGGCACTTATGACGAGACAGTTTTAACTTGGCAGAGTGATATTCGTTGCATGTTTCATATGGTGTCTAGGTTTCATTGCTTCTAATTTGTTGAAATGCCTTCTCCTTAGTTTACACATCATAAGCTGTGAATATGCAATGCTGTGAATATGCAATGGCACTAATGACGACAGACCTCTAACATGGTAGTGTGATGTTGTTTGCATCTTGCATATGATTTATTTCTTGTACTGCTTCGCATTTGTTTAAACGCCATTTATGATGAGACACTGTTAACTTGGCAGAGCGATATTTGTAGCATCTTTTATATGGTGTCTACCTTCCATTGCATTGCTTCTAATTTGGTGAAATGTCTTCTTCTTAGTTTACACATCATAGTTCTGGTTATCTCTTCCGTCCTGTTTTTCATACATATTACATCCTCCTATCATGTGGTTGTCTAACATCAAAGTTCAGTTCGTCTACATCACGCATCAATTTGTTCTGAAGAACTAAATTGTTATTCATTTTCTTGTCGGCTTGACTTAACATGGCACAGAGAAAGAGGAAGAAACACAGAATGGCAGGGAATGAGAAGCGGATGAATCCTGCAGATTCTGCTGGTACTGATGGTGCAATAGAAGGTCAAAGTCTAGCGGAAAATTCTACAAACACGGCATCCCATGCAACACGAGTTGCAAAAAAAGCCAAACAGAAACAAATAGCTGCCACCAAACAAGCATAGACAGCCCTAGTTCTTGCAACACCTACCATAGTACTACTAGCTGCACGACTTACTCGTGCGTCAACTGAGCTAGCAGCACGTTCCCAAGCTCCCTTGCCACCTGACACTACTTCCCAAGCACTCTTGACACAAGACGAGCTGGCAATATCAGATGAACCTTGTGAGCTTCAACAGCAAGAAGGTAGTTGCTGGAGTCAAGTTACAGTTGCATGCTTCTTTATATGTAGTCTCACAGTTTGATGTACACTAACACTTCCTATGTTCGTTGTTGGACTAGCACCTAGGCGCAAGAGGAAACAAACATCAGGGATAATGCTCGATAGGTTAACTAAATCTAGAGGAGGAAGAATGGAGATCCGTTTTGAGGCAGGTTTAAAAAGGCCACGTGATGCTACAGAGTCAGCCAAGTTAGTATCAGAGGCAGCGGTTGCCGTTAGGTGTCATGTACGTATCCTCCCAACATGGATTCAGTACAGGAATTACAAAGACGAAATCCAGTTCAACACCTTCCTCGACCATTTATCTGTAAGTATGGTTATGTATGGAAACTAGTAATATCGTCTTGCTCTGTCCCATACTTTCTAGGTTGCTGATAATGAGACTCCCATAATTTTCAACATATGAGGTTCAAGTTGGATAGCCAAGATGATGCAACCAGAAAAGCTTGCACCCATGTTTTCAAGTCTGCTCTGCGACAGTATCAGTATAACTTGAGGAAAACTCACTTTGAAGGCAAGGCTAACAGTGAACTTTCCCAAACATCTCCAGTGGAAAATATATCGGATGAAGACTGGAGGGGCCTTGTTAAACACTGGTCTGATCCGAAGTATCAGGTACATTATATATATGTGATCAGATCACATGTTGAAGTCCTATTTACGCATGTGCCACACAAATCTATCTTCTTGTAGGTGAACTGTTCAAAGAACAAGGCCAACCGTACGAAAGTGAAATTCCAACAGACGACAGGATCTCGTAGCTATATTGCACACTGCGAGGCTCTTGTAATTAGCTGTTGTTTCACTCTTTTCGTTGTACCATATTATCAGATCTATATTGACTTGTTCGAAATGCAGAGGAAAGCCCGCAAGGACCAAAAAGTACCTGAACCAAATGTTGTGGAAATCTTCAAGGACTGTCACACCAGCAAGAAGAAGGGCATGACTACACCAGTCAAAGCCGCTGTTGTAAGTCCTTAATCCTCGTGCCTTTTAAATACTACTTACTCTGACTTGTGCCTTGAACTGCATGGTTTGCAGCCAATGTCTATTACTCTTTTCAATTTTATACACAATTGTCTTAGCGTATCATTGCACCTTACACAGTTTAAAAGAGAGGAGTGATGTTCCTTTGATCTTGACCCGTAATCTAGTTCCGTGCTGGACTTGCCCACACAACATTACAATTGCATGTTTGTCTGTTCTCAGTTGTTTTGTGATATGAATGATGTCATACTATGCTTACCATATTATAAACTTCGTCTCGTTATCCTTAGCCCTCAATAAAATGTGAAGAAATAGACAATACATTAGCGGTGGTACATGGTCATATGTTTGGAACCTTGTTTTATTTTGTACTTTGCAATGAAATACAACTAATATTTTACATGAGTTCACCAGAATAAGTTCTGTATATAGACCAAAGCTATTTTGTTTGGTTTTGCTGCCTCCTTAATATCTTCTGTTCTGGTACTACTAATGTAAAACCTCAACTTTTCAGCGAGCTATGGAAAAAATGGTGGAACCGCCACCTTCTAAAGGTGGCGAGGCAACTATAACCGCAATGTCAGCTCTTGCTGCAGTGGGCCAGTACCTATCCACTAACAGTGCCAAAAGCACGTTCCTGCGTAATACTGGGTTGGTTGTTAAGGCAATATCGTCCAAACTGCCTCATGATCAAGATATGCAAGCTCAAATCAATGTTGTATCTGTGCTCCAGACACAAGTCCATTCCCTAACAGAGACCCTTTGTGAAACAAGGAGAAACATTGCTCAATGTCGTCAAGATATGCATGGTTTTAAAACCAGACTATCAGACATTTGCTATGTTGTTCAGGAGCGTAGGGGAAATGAAGGCGAGGGTTATGGTGCTCCATCGGATAATACAACATGAAAACGTAACAGTCAGGTCAAATGAACTGAGCTTCTGAACTTCTGGTGGTGCATTTATCTGCTAGACTGTTAAGTTTTATGCCAACCTTCCTTTTGTTATATAGTTGTCATTTGTTTTGGTGTGATATGAAATTTATTCTTAATGTGCAGCCATCGGCTGAAGAAAACAGCAAGCCATTTTTGTATAGTGTAGGGTGTTCCCTATATTTGCACTGGTGGCGATCTTTGATGTTGAGTGGATGTAATCTGCGCAATTGCCTTAATAGCCTAGCGTTAGTTTTGGCCTTATTTATTTCCTAGTGTTCTTTTTCCCTGGTTTGCTAGTGGCCGCAACTACCATGGGCCATATACGGGCCGTAAGATCCATGGGTCTCCTACGGGCCGTCGATAAATGGGCCTGTCATCGGTGGGCCTCGGGCCGTCGGATAAATGGGTCTACATGGGCCGTAATCGGCGTAATTGGTATCGACCTAGCATGGTAACATGCCGTAGGACAGCAAAGGCTTAATTCTGTCACAGGCATAATGGGTCATTAATGGGCCAGAATATAGGACGGGCTGGAAACGGCGCAACGGGTTAACAGGCCAGAAATGGGCCGACTCTTGCCATGGGCCGAATTTGGCCCATTAGGGTAACATGACAGTAATCGGCCGACTCTTGCCATGGGCCAAATTTGGCCCATTAGGGGAACAAGCCAGTAACGGGCCAACTCTTGCCATGGGCCGAATTTGGCCCATTAGGGGAATAGGCCAGTAATGGGCCGGAAGTAATCGAGGGCCGAAAAGGAGCCCAAGAACGTATGGGCCGTCAATAGGCCGAAAGCTAACACGGGCTCGAAACGGCCCATGTAAATCACGGGCCGTTAACGGGTATAAAGAAAATTACTGTTCATTATGGGCTAGAGTCACCGTTGGCCTGTAAAGGACCGAAAGATACGAAGGCCTCATATGGGCCGAAAGACATCATGGGCCATACATGGGCCGAAAGTGAAATGGGCTAGTGTTATGTTTGATGACCCACATGACGTTGGGACGATTTCCTTTAGGGCCTAACAGGCCGTGATTTAACGGGCCATAAAATGGGCTATTTGTGAAGAGACCGTTAACAGGCTTTTCATGGGCCAGCCTGTTAACTTTTGACCAAGTCAAACGGGCTAGCTTTGTAAGCTAAATGGGCCAGTGGTGGGCCGTGGCACGTATCGACATATCATAGGCGCCTATTTGACCCACTGACGAGCTGACACGTGTTTCGTCCGGCTAATAAGAATTTTACACGTGGAAATTTCCCATTGGTCGGGGCTGTTAACGGGTTATCGGATCCAAAACCCGACCCGATAGCTTAACGGCGTTCCGTTACGGTGGATGCCACGTGTCGGTCACTCTTGATGAAAGCACTTCTGTGACGCGCGATTTATCATCATGGAAGTGGACACTTCCGTGATGATAAGTTTGGTAATGTCATGGAACACTTCTACGACAGCACAGGTATGACTATCTTGATTTTGTCATAAATTTGTCATGGATGTACATGCATGACAAAAAATGCGACCTACTGTGACAAACACGTATCATCACGGAAGTGTATTTTTTTGTAGTGTTACTTCCTAAAGTTGACACTCTTCCAAACCCACTTTCATCAATATAATCATCATAAGTACGAGGCATGCTATCATCATAATAAATTTGCATATCAAAACTTGGGAGACTACAAATATCGTCTTATTTAAACATAGCATACCCAAGCTTGGGACTAACATTAATTGCAGCAAATACATTTTCAAACATGTCATTCTCATCAAACATAGCATCCCCAAGCTTGGGCCTTTTCATATCATAAGCATAATCACTCTCATCATTAATAGTATGGATAGCACCAATAGTATAGCAATTATCATCATCGTAATGAGTAATAGGAGAAACATCATTTGGGAGGGATACATTTTTACCTTTGCTTCTCCGTCTTTTCTTTTTCTTCTTCACATCATGTGTGGGTTTAATCCTCTTATCGGAGCTCCTTATTAATGAGATTGGTTGAATAGGAGGCTCCTCCTCGTTACCTGATTCATCATAAGAAATAATAGGAGAATACTGGGAAGTCCCTTCCCTTTCATTAGTATTCTCTTCATCTTCTATTTGTTTTCTTGTCTTTATGTAATTGGCAATATAAGGATTCTCAATGCAATTCGCTCCACAATACATAAAAATTTCTTCTAGATCCAAATCAAGAAATCTATCAAGATTAAATTTTGGAATACCATCAGTTATATGTTTCATTTCTTCATACCCCATAAGAAGACTAAGCTCTTTATGATGCTCAAGGGTAATCAAGTTATCAAAATTTTTGGACATGATTGGATCATGAAACAAATAGCATTGGAGCTTTAAATGACCATGTTCATTGCAAAGTTCACAAGGATGGCGATAGATATTGAATCTTTCAGCACAATCATCTAGCCTTTCTTGCAACCGTTTAGTTTCCAAATACTTATGCCTCTTGCAAAATCTATCTTCCCTATTTGGTGTGTGCTTGCAAGCTCTATGTATTCCACAAAAGTTGACAAGCTTATCAGAGACATTTTCATCATGACTAGTGCAATCATCATTAGTACTATGGATATTCAAAGAGTTCATACTAATAACATTGCAATCGTGCTTATCATTCAAAGATTTAGTGCCAAACATTCTAATGCATTCTTCTTCTAACACTTTGGCACAATTATCGGAATCCTTATTTTCATTGAATACATTAAAAAGATGAAGCATATGAGGCACCCTTAATTCCATTTTTAGTTTTCTTTTATAGACTAAACTAGTGATAAAACAAGAAACAAAAAGATTCAATTGCAAGAACTAAAGATATACCTTTAACCGCTAACCTCCCCAGCAACGGCGCCAGAAAAAAGCTTGATGTCTACTACACAACCTTCTTCTTGTAGACGTTGTTGGGCCTCCAAGTGCAGAGGTTTGCAGGACAGTAGAAAATTTCCCTCAAGTGGATGACCTAACATTTATCAATCTGTGGGAGGCGTAGGATGAAGATGGTCTCTCTCAAGCAACCCTGCAACCAAAAAACAAAGAGTCTCTTGTGTCCCCAACACACCCAATACAATGGTAAATTGTATAGGTGCACCAGTTCGGTGAAGAGATGGTGATACAAGTGCAATATGGATAGTAGATAATGGTTTTTGTAATCTGAAAATATAAAAACAGCAAGGTAGCAAGTGGTAAAAGTGAGCAAAAATGGTATTGCAATGCTAGGAAACAAGGCCTAGGGTTCATACTTTCACTAGTGCAAGTTCTCTCAGCAATAATAGCATAATTGGATCATATAACTATCCCTCAACATGCAACAAAGAGTCACTCCAAAGTCACTAAAAGAGGAGAACAAACGAAGAGATTATTGTAGGGTACTAAACCACCTCAAAGTTATTCTTTCCGATTAGTCTGTTGGGCTATTCCTATAAGTGTCGCAGACAACCCTAGAGTTCATAGTAAAATAACACCTTAAGACGCAAATCAACCAAAACCCTAATGTCACCTAGATACTCCAATGTCACCTCTAGTATCCGTGGGTATGATTATACGATATGCATCACACAATCCCAGATTCATCTATTCAACCAACACAAAGAACTTCAAAGAGTGCCCCAAAGTTTCTACCGGAGAGTCAAGACGAAAACTTGTGCCAACCCCTATGCATAAGTTCACGAGGTCACGGAACTCGCAAGTTGATCGCCAAAACATACATCAAGTGGATCACGTGATATCCCATTGTCACCACAGATAAGCACATGCAAGACATACATCAAGTGTTCTCAAATCCTTGAAGACTCAATCCGACAAGATAACTTCAAAGGGAAAACTCAATTCATCACAAGAGAGTAGAGGGGTAGAAACATCATAAGATCCACATATAATAGCAAAGCTCACGATACATCAAGATCTTGCCGACTCAAGAACATGAGAGAGAGAGAGAGATCAAACACATAGCTACTGATACATACCCTCAACCCCGTGGGTGAACTACTCCCTCCTCGTCATGGAGAGCGCCGGGATGATGAAGATGGCCACTGGAGAGGGATTCCCCCCTCCGGCAGTGTGCCGGAAATGGGTCCAGAACTATTTTCAATGGCTACGGTGGCTTCTGGCAGTGGGACTCCCGATCTAGGTTATTTTCCGGAGGTTTATATATTTATAGGAATTTTTGGCGTCGGTCTCACATCAAGAAGATGCCCGAGTCATCCATGAGGTAGGCCCACGCGCCCGGGGGGGTGGGTGGGCGCGCCCCCACCCTCGTGGACGGCCCGGGACTCTTCTGGCCCAACGCTTTTACTCTGGGGTCTTCGTTTGGTCCATAAAAAATCGTCAAAAATTGGCACATCAATTGGACTCCATTTGGTATTCCTTTTTCTGTAAAACTAAAAAACAAGGAAAAAATAGAAACTGGCACTGGGCTCTAGGTTAATAGGCTATCCCCAAAAATCATATAAAATAGCATATAAATGCATATAAAACATCCAAGGTTGATAATATAATAGCATGGAACAATAAAAAAATTATAGATATGTTGGAGACGTATCACAGGGCTTCACCTAAGCACTACGACGCTATGACCAGAGGCGTAAACTATGGAGGGGGGCACCGCACACGGCTAAGAAACAACTGTTGTGCCTTTGGGGTGCCCCCTGCCCATGTATATAAAGGAGGGTGAAAGTGCGTTATATCGACTACAGGGGTGAATAGGCGATTTTTACAAATTCGTCACTTAGGAATTTTAGGGTGAGGAAATTCCTAAGCTATGAACTACTTAGCAGTGGAATAAGTACATAGATGCAATCATAACAGAGTACTAGCATAGTCATCATGATGAAATGAAAACAAGCACCGAGTTCAAGTAGCGTAAACACATGATAAACAGGCTGAAGACAAACTGACTGAAGAAATAGGATTGAGGAAATTGAGAAAGTCTTCATTCAAACTCTTCGAACAGTAACAATCAAGTACTTCTACACAGAAATGAGGAAATGAAAGAGTTGAGGAAATAGAACCAGTAGCTTGGTGAAGACGATGATTTGGTAGACTAGTGCCAACAGCTGTGACAGTCATACGTCTGGTTGGAGCGGCTAGGTATTTAAACCCAAGGACACACAGTCCTGGACACACAGTCCTCACCGTATTCTCCTAGAGCTAAGGGCACACAGACCTCTCCCAATCACTCATGGTAAGTCTTCGGGTAACTTCCAAACCTTCACAGACTCGGTCACTCGGCGATCCACAATTTCCTCTTGGATGCTCTAGACCATGACGCCTAACCGTCTGGAGGATGCACAGTCCTCAAAGGTAACAAGCGTTGGTTGCACACAGGAACAATCTCTTTAGTGATGCTCAATCACTTTGGGTTTGTAGGTGTTTGGTTGGGGTTTTGGGTTTTTCCTCAGTTGATGATTTTCGCTCAAAGTCCACGGAGCATGGGATGCTCTCAATGACAAGTGTCGATTTCTCGCGGAATAGCCAACCAGCTAGTGGTTGTAGGGGGCGGCTATTTATAGCCTAGGGAGCAGCCCGACATGATAAGACATAAATGCCCTTCAGTGATATGACCGTTAGGAGGGTAGATATTTTGGGACAACTGGCGCAGAGCACAGCAACGGTCAGAAATTTAGCTATCAAATTCCTCAGGGCTATCATGTTCCTCACTTGTAGGCAATCCGCACTGGTGAATTCCTAACTCCTCAGTCAGTACAAATTCCTCAGATACCAGAAGATCTTCGTCTCTGTCACTGAAGAAATTGACTGGATTGTATGAGATTTCCAATGGCTTCACTCGAAAGGATTGGTCGGTGTAGGATTTTGAGATGAGCATCACTTGGAAACTTTTCGTTAGTTTTACCTCGATCTCCTATAACAGTACGGTGTTTCCTATGACTCAAGAAAGAGAAAAATGAAACTACCAAAACAAAAGTCTTCACGCTTCATATTCCTCACATGAATATCATGTCTTCGGGATCACACCAATTTATTCACTTTCAAATTCTTTAGAAAGCCAAAGTCTTCTGTTGAAGACATTCATTTTTAGGGGTCCACTTTCTCTGTAAATATCAAACTCCTCATAGACTTATAGACATGTGTACACTCACAAACACATTAGTCCCTTAACCTATAAGTCTTCAGTACACCAAAATCACTAAGGGGCACTAGATGCACTTACAATCTCCCCTTTTTTTGGTGATTGATGACATTATATGTTAAGTTTTCAATAGGGATAAACATATGAAGTGTAAATTATGATACTGAGGAATTTGATTGCAAGATATAGAACTCCCCCTGAATATGTGCATATGTGAGGAATTTGCCTTGAAGAGCAAATGCACATGGTAGAATAGAATCTTGGAGATCCCCCCTATATCTTGTAATTCATACACGAATTTAACATGTGATATGAAGAATTTGAAATGCATGATGAAATATGGTGACTAGTGCAATTCAGCATGCGTGAATTAACATATATGAGGAAATAGCATGCAGAAAAACAAAGCAAAAGTATCAGACCACCATCGGACTTAAGTTTACAACTTGATCCAACAAATACTTCAGAAGAACGAGAGTTGTAACTTAGCAAAAAAATGCCCATATATATACCCTCTTGAAGACTAATGATAACCCACAAGTATAGGGGATCGCAATCGTTTTCGAGGGTAGATTATTCAACCGAGATTTGCTGATTCGACACGGGGAGCCAAAGAATATTCTCAAGTATTAGCAGCTGAGTTGTCAATTCAACCACACCTGGAAACTGAATATCTGCAGCAAAGTGTTTAGTAGCAAAGTAATATGATAGTAGTGGTAACGATAGCAAAAGTAACGGTAACAAAATTAGTGTTTTTGGTATTTTGTAGTGATGATAACAATAGCAATGGAAAAGTAAATAAGCGAAGAACAATATATGGAAAGCTCGTAGGCAATGGATTGGTGATAGAGAATTATGCCGGATGCGGTTCATCATGTAACAGTCATAACCTAGGGTGACATAGAACTAGCTCCAATTCATCAATGTAATGTAGGCATGTATTCTGAATATAGTCATACGTGCTTATGGAAAAGAACTTGCATGACATCTTTTGTCCTACCCTCCCGTGGTAGCGGGGTCCTTGCGGAAACTAAGGGATATTAAGGCCTCCTTTTAATAGAGTACCGGACCAAAGCATTAACACATAGTGAATACATGAACTCCTCAAACTAAGGTCATCACCGGAAGTGGTCCCGATTACTGTCACTTCGGGGTTGCCGGATCATAACAGATAGTAGGTGACTATAGACTTGCAAGATAGGATCAAGAACTCTCATATATTTATGAAAACATAATAGGTTCAGACTGAAATCATGGCACTCGGGCCCTTGTGACAAGCATTAAGCATAGAAAATTCATAGCAACATCGATCTCAGAACATAGTGGATACTAGGGATCAAACCCTAACAAAACTAACTCGATTACATGATAAATGTCATCCAACCCATCACCGTACAGCAAGCCAATGATGGAATTACTCATGCACGGCGGTGAACAACATGAAATTGGTGATGGAGGATGGTTGATGATGATGATGGCGATGGATTCCCCTCTCTGGAGCCCCGAACGGCCTCCAGATCGGCCCTCCCGAGAGATTTTAGGGCTTGGCGGTGGCTCCGTATCATAAAATTCTACCTCTTTTAGCACTGTGTTGGTTTTCCCTGATGAGGAAGGGATGATGCAGCAAAGTAGCATAAATATTTCCCTCAGTTTTTGAGAACCCAGGAATCAATCCAGTAGGAGGCTACGTGTGAGTCCCTCGTACCTGCACAAAACAAATAAATCCTCGGAACCAACGCAAATAGGGGTTGTCAATCCCTATAGGGCCACTTACGAGAGTGAGATCTGATAGATATGATAAGATAATATTTTTGGTATTTTTATGATAAAGATGCAAGGTAAAATAAAGGCAAAGTAAATAGCAAAGTAAATAACTAAGCAGTAGGAGATCAATATGATAAAGATAGACCTAGGGGACATAGGTTTCACTAGTGGCTTCTCTCGAGAGCATAAGTATTCTACGGTGGGTGAACAAATTACTGTTGAGCAATTGACAGAATTGAGCATAGTTATGAGAATATCTAAGTATGATCATGTATATAGGCATCACGTCCGAGACAAGTAGACCGACTCCTGCCTGCATCTATTACTATTACTCCACTCATCGACCGCTATCCAGCATGCATCTAGAGTATTAAGTTAAAAACAGAGTACCACCTTAACCAAGATGACATGATGTAGAGGGATAGACTCATGCAATATGAAGAAACCCCTATCTTGTTATCCTCGAGGGCAACAATACAATATGTGCCTTGCTTCCCTTACTATCACCAGGAAAGGACACTGCAAGCTTGAACCCAAAGCTAAGCACTTCTCCCATTGCAAGAAAGATCAATCTAGTAGGCCAAACCAAACTGATAATTCAAAGAGAATTGCATAGATAACAAATCATACATAAAAGAATTCAAAGAAGATTCAAATATTATTCATAGATAGACTTGATCATAAACCCACAATTTATCGGTCTCAACAAACAAACCGGAAAAAGAAGATTACATCGAATAGATCTCCAAAAGAGAGGGGGAGAACATTGTATTGAGTTCCAAGAAGAGAGAAGAAGCCATCTAGCTACTAACTATGGACCCGTAGGTCTGAAGTAAACTACTCACACTTCATCGGAGAGGCTATGGTGTTGATGTAGAAGCCCTCCGTGATCGATGCCCCCTCCGGCGGAGCTCCGGAATAGGCCCCAAGATGGGATCTCGTGGATATAGAAAGTTACGGCGGTGGAATTATGGTTTTGGCTCCTGTTCTGATCGTTTGGGGGTACGTGGGTTTATATAGGAGGAAGAAGTATGTCGGTGGAGCAACAGGGGGCCCACGAGGGTGGAGGGCGTGCCTGTGGTGGGGGGAGGGGGGCAGGCGCGCCCCCTACCTCGTGGCCTCCTGTTAGTTGGATTGACGTAGGGTCCAAGTCTCCTGAGTTGTATTCGGTGAGAAAATCACGTTCCCAAAGGTTTCATTCCGTTTGGACTCCGTTTGATATTCCTTTTCTTCGAAACCCTAAAACAGGCAAAAAACAGCAATTCTGGGCTGGGCCTCCGGTTAATAGGTCAGTCCCAAAAATAATATAAAAGTGGATAATCAAGCCCAATAATGTCCAAAACAGTAGATAATATAGCATGGAGCAATCAAAAATTATAGATATGTTGGAGACGCATCATAAAACACAATGAATCTTTCTCCCTAATTTTTTCTCTCCGAACACGAATATATAGAGTTGGAGTTGAGGTCGGAGGAGCTCCAGGGGGCCCATGAGGTAGGGGGAACGCCTCCCACCCTCGTGGCTAGGGTGTGGGCCCCTAGCCTTGATCTTTTGCCAGTATTTTTTATTATTTCCAAAAATACGCTCCGTGGAGTTTCAGGTCATTCGAAGAACTTCTGTTTCTGCACATAAATAACACCATGGCAATTCTGCTGAAAACAACGTCGGTCCGGGTTAGTTTCATTCAAATCATGCAAGTTAGAGTCCAAAACAAGGGCAAAAGTGTTTGGAAAAGCAGATACGACGGAGACGTATCAACTCCCCCAAGCTTAAACCTTTGCTTGTCCTCAAGCAATTCAGTTGGCAAACTGAAAGTGATAAAGAAAAACTTTTACAAACTCTATTTGCTCTTGTTGTTGTAAATATGTAAAGCCAGCATTCAAGTTTTTAGCAAAGAATATAAACTAACCATATTCACAATAACTCTTAGGTCTCATGTTTACTCATATCAATAGCATAATAAACTAGCGAGCAATAATAATAAATCTCGGATGACAACACTTTCTCAAAACAATCATAATATGATATAACAAGATGGTATCTCGCTAGCCCTTTCTGAGACTGCAAAACATAAATGCAGAGCACCTTAAAAGATCAAGGACTGACTAGACATTGTAATTCATGGTAAAATAGATCCAGTCAAGTCATACTCAATGTAAACTAAAAGTAATGAATGCAAATGATAGAGGTGCTCTCCAACTAGTGCTTTTTAATAAGAGGATGATGAATCAACATAAAAGTAAATAGATAGGTCCTTCGCAGAAGGAAGCAGGGATTTGTAGAGGTGCCAGAGCTCGGTTTTGAAATAGAGGTGAATAATATTTTGAGCGGTATACTTTCATTGTCAACATAACAACCAAGAGATGGCAATATCTTCCATGCTACACACATTATAGGCGGTTCCCAAACAGAATGGTAAAGTTTATACTCCCCCTCCACCAACAAGCATCAATCCATGGCTTGCTCGAAACAACGAGTGCCTCCAACTAACAAGAGTCCCAGGGGGAGTTTTGTTTGGAATTATTTTGATTTGATTTGCATAAAGCATGGGACTAGGCATCCCGGTGACTAGCCATTTTCTCGTGAGTGAGCAGCGGAGTCCACTCCTCTTGAGAATAACCCGCCTAACATGGAAGATATGGACAACCCTAGTTGATACATGAGCTATTCGAGCATACAAAACATGATGTTTATTTGAAGGTTTAGAGTTTGGCACATAAAATTTTCTTGGAACGGCAGGTAGATACCGTATATAGGTGATACGTCTCCAACATATCTATAATTTTTTATTGCTCCATGCAATATTATCTACTGTTTTGGACATCATTGGGCTTTATTATCCACTTTTATATTATTTTTGGGACTAAACTATTAACCGGAGGCCCAACCCAGAATTGTTGTTTTTTGCCTGTTTTAGGGTTTCGAAGAAAAGGAATATCAAATGGAGTCCAAACGGAACGAAACCTTCGGGAACATGATTTTCTCACCGAATACAACTCAGGAGACTTGGACCCTACGTCAAGCCAACTAACAGGAGGCCATGAGGTAGGGGGGCACGCCTGCCCCCCCCCCCCCAGGCGCGCCCTCCACCCTCGTGGGCCTCCTGTTGCTCCACCGATGTACTTCTTCCTCTTATATATACCCACGTACCCCCAAACGATCAAAACAGGAGCCAAAACCCTAATTCCACTGCCGTAACTTTCTGTATCCTCGAGATCCCATCCTGGGGCCTGTTTGGGAGCTCCGCCAGAGGGGGCATCGTTCACGGAGGGCTTCTACATCAACACCATAGCCTCTCTGATGAAGTGTGAGTAGTTTACTTCAGACCTACAGGTCCATAGTTAGTAGCTAGATGGCTTCTTCTCCCTTTTTGGATCTCAATACAATGTTCTCCCCCTCTCTTGTGGAGATCTATTCGATGTAATCTTCTTTTTGCGGTGTGTTTGTTGAGAACGATGAATTGTGGGTTTATGATCAAGTCTATATATGAATAATATTTGAATCTTCTCTAAATTCTTTTATGTATGATTGGTTATCTTTGCAAGTCTCTTCGAATTATCAGTTTGGTTTGGCCTACTAGATTGATCTTTCTTGCAATGGGAGAAGCTCTTAGCTTTGGGTTCAATCTTGCGGTGTCCTTTCCCGGTGACAGTAAGGGCAGCAAGGCATGTATTGTATTGTTGCCATCAAGGATAACAAGATGGGGTTTTCTTCATATTGCATGAGTCTATCCCTCTACATCATGTCATCTTGCTTAAGGCGTTATTCTGTTTTTTAACTTAATACTCTAGATGCATGCTGGATAGCGGTCGATGAGTGGAGTAATAGTACTAGATGCAGGCAGGAGTCGGTCTACTTGTCTCGGGGGTGATTCCTATATACATGATCATACCTATATATTCTCATAACTATGCTCAATTCTGTCAATTGCTCAACAGTAATTTGTTCACCCACCGTAGAATACTTATGCTCTCGAGAGAAGCCACTGGTGAATCCTGTGGCCCCCGGGTCTATCTTTATCATATTTATCTCCTACTTCTTAGTTATTTACTTTGCTATTTACTTTGCCTTTATTTTACCTTGCATCTTTATCATAAAAATACCAAAAATATTATTTTATCATATCTATCAGATCTCACTCTCGTAAGTGGCCCTATACGGATTAACAACCCCTATTTGCGTTGGTTGCGAGGATTTATTTGTTTTGTGCAGGTATGAGGGACTCGCGCGTAGCCTCCTACTGGATTGATACCTTGGTTCTCAAAAACTGAGGGAAATACTTACGCTACTTTGCTGCATCATCCCTTCCTCTTCGGGGAAAACCAACGCAGTGCTAAAATAGGTAGCAAGAAGGATTTCTGGCGCCGTTGCCGGGGAGGTCTACGCAAAAGTCAACATACCAAGTACCCATCACATACCCTTATCTCCCGCATTACATTATTTGCCATTTGCCTCTCGTTTTCCTCTCCCCCCCAATTCACCCTTGCTGTTTTATTCACCCTTTCTCTCTATCCTCCCTCTCTTTCTCTATTTGCCTTTTTTGTCCACTTGCCTTTTTGTTTTCTTGTGTGTTAGTTTGCTTGCTTGTCGCGATGGCTCTTCCTAAATTTGGTGACCTTCACCTTAAAAGGTTAGAAGAAATCGAAAGAAATGTTAGGAGTTTCATGGTTTTGCAATTTGAACATAATAGATTCTTCAGAAACGAGCTTAAAGAACAGAAACATTTTATGAGTTTTATGAATAAAGAGCTTGATGATATGTCTAAAGAATTCAATGGTTTGAGATCCCAACTTGCTCATCTTGAGAAATTAACTGCTGAAATTTCGGATAAGCAGGCTACCCTAGTTAATAAGATGGCCGCTAAACCGAGTTGCTATGAAAATAACGATGAAGATCTAAAAGTTATTGATGTGTCCCCTATTAAATCTTTGTTTTGCAATATGCATCTTAATAATGATGGGACTGAATATGATCCACCTTTACCTAGAAGGCGTTCCAAGAATTCTGAATCTTTTGATCTTGATGCTAAATTTGATAAAAGTGGGATTGAAGAAATTAAAACCCTAGATGTTGCTAAACCAACTACTATGGATTACAAGGAATTTAACTATGAAAATTGATCTGTGATTGATTGTATTTCCTTGTTGCAATCCGTACTAAATTCTCCTCACGCTTATAGTCAAAATAAAGTGTTTACTAAACATATCGTTGATGCATTGATGCAATCTTATGAAGAAAAGCTTCAATTGGAAGTTTCTATCCCTAGAAAACTTTATGATGAGTGGGAACCAACTATTAAAATTAAAATTAAAGGTCATGAATGCTATGCTTTATGTGATTTGGGTGCTAGTGTTTCCACGATTCCAAAGACTTTGTGTGATTTGTTAGGTTTCCGTGATTTTGATGATTCCTCTCTAAACTTACACCTTGTGGATTCCACTATTAAGAAACTTATGGGAAGAATTAACGATGTTCTTATTGTTGCGAATAGAAATTATGTGCCCATAGATTTTATTGTTCTTGACATAGATTGCAATCCTTCATGTCCTATTATTCTTGGTAGACCTTTCCTTAGAACGATTGGTGCAATTATTGATATGAAGGAAAGAAATATTAGATTCCAATTTCCGTTAAGGGAAGGCATGGAACACTTTCCTAGAAATAAAATTAAATTACCTTATGAATCTATTATGAGAGCCACTTATGGATTGCCTACCAAAGATGGAAATACCTAGATCTATTCTTTCTTGTTATGCCTAGCTAGGGGCGTTAAACGATAGCGCTTGTTGGGAGGCAACCCAATTTTATTTTTATTCCTTGATTTTTGGTCCTGATTAATAATAAATAAATTATTTAGACTCTGTTTTGGTTGTTTTTTTGTGTTTTTAATTAGTGTTTGTGCCAAGTAGAACCGTTGGGAAGACTTGGGGAAAGTCTTGTTGAACATGCTGTAAAAAACAGAAACTTTAGCGCTCATGAGACCTGCTGTAGTTTTTATTTGGAAACTGATATTTAGTTAATTATTTTTGAAGATGATTAATAGATAAATTCCTCACGTCCAGCAATTTATATTAGAATTTTTGGGGTTCCAGATCTTGCGCTAGCTACAGATTACTACAGACTGTTCTGTTTTTGACAGATTCTGTTTTGCGTGTGTTGTTTGTTTATTTTGATGAATCTATGGCTAGTAAAATAGTTTATAAACCATAGAGAAGTTGGAATACTGTAGGTATAACACCCATATAAATAAACAATGAGTTAATTACAGTACCTTGAAGTGGTCTTTTATTTTCTTTCGCTAACGGAGCTCACGAGATTTTCTACTTTAAGTTTTTGTGTTGTGAAGTTTTCAAGCTTTGGGTAAAGATTTGATGGATTATGGAAAAAGGATTGGCAAGAGCCTAAGCTTGGGGATGCCCATGGCACCCCCAAGATAATCTAAGGACACCTAGAAGCCAAAGCTTGGGGATGCCCCGGAAGGCATCCCCTCTTTCGTCTACTTCTATCGGTAACTTTACTTGGAGCTATATTTTTCTTCGCCACATGATATGTGTTTTGCTTGGAGCGTCTTGTATGATTTATGTCTTTGCTTGTTAGTTCACCACAATCATCCTTGCTGTACACACCTTTTGAGAGAGCTATACATGATTTGGAAATTGTTAGAATACTCTATGTGCTTCGCTTATATCTTTTGAGTTATATAATTTTGCTCTAGTACTTCACTTATATCTTTTTAGAGCACGGTGGTGGATTTATTTTATAGAAACTATTGATCTCTCATGCTTCACTTAGATTATTTTGAGAGTCTTAATAGCATGGTAATTTTCTTAAAATCCTAATATGCTTGGTATGCAACATTAATAATAAAACTCTCTTATGAGTGTGTTGAATACTATGATAAGTTTGATACTTGATAATTGTTTTGAGATATGGAGATGGTGATATTAAAGGCATGCTAGTTGAGTAGTTGTGAATTTGAGAAATACTTGTGTTGAAGCTTGTGATTCCCGTAGCATGCACGTATGGTGATCCGTTATGTGATGAAGTCGGAGCATGATTTATTTATTGATTGCCTTCCTTATGAGTGGCGGTCGGGGACGAGCGATGGTCTTTTCCTACCAATCTATCCCCCTAGGAGCATGCGCGTAATACTTTGCTTTGATAACTTGTAGATTTTTGCAATAAGTATATGAGTTATTTATGACTAATGTTGAGTCCATGGATTATATGCACTCTCACCCTTCCACCTTTGCTAGCCTCTCTAATACCGCACCTTTCATCGGTATCATACACCCACCATATACCTTCCTCAAAACAGCCACCATACCTACCTATTATGGCATTTCCATAGCCATTCCGAGATATATTTCCATGCAACTTTCCACCGTTCCGTTTATTATGACACACTCCATCATTGTCATATTGCATATCCCGGTACACCATCGGAGGCATTCATATAGAGTCATATTTTGTTCTAAGTATCGAGTTGTAATTATTGAGTTGTAAGAAAAATAAAAGTGTGATGATCATCATTATTAGAGCATTGTCCCAAGTGAGGAAAGGATGATGGAGACTATGATTACCCCACAAGTCGGGATGAGACTCTGGACGAAAAATAAATAAAAGAGGCCAAAGAAGCCCAAATCAAAAAAGAAGATAAAAGGCCCAAATAAAAAAATAAAAAAATGAGAGAAAAAGAGAGAAGGGACAATGTTACTATCCTTTTACCACACTTGTGCTTCAAAGTAGCACCATGATCTTCATAGTAGAGAGTCTCTCATGTTATCACTTTCATATACTAGTGGGAATTTTTTATAGAACTTGGCTTGTATATTCCAATGATGGGCTTCCTCAAAATGCCCTAGGTCTTCATGAGCAAACAAGTTGGATGCACACCCACTTAGTTTCTTTTTGAGCTTTCATATACTTATAGCTCTAGTGCATCCGTTGCATGGCAATCCCTACTCACTCACATTGATATCTATTGATGGGCATCTCCATAGCCCGTTGATACACCTAGTTTATGTGAGACTATCTTCTCCCTTTTTGTCTTCTCCACAACCACCACTCTATTCCACCTATAGTGCTATATCCATGGCTCACGCTCATGTATTGCGTGAAGATTGAAAAAGTTTCGAGAATGTCAAGAGTATGAAACAATTGCTTGGCTTGTCATCGGGGTTGTGCATGATTTAAATATTTTGTGTGGTGAAGATAGAGCATAGCCAGACTATATGATTTTGTAGGGATAACTTTCTTTAGCCATGTTATTTTGAGAAGACAGAATTGCTTAGTTAGTATGCTTGAAGTATTATTATTTTTATGTCAATATGAACTTTTGTCTTGAATCTTTCGGATCTAAATATTCATACCACAATTAAGAAGAATTACATTAAAATTATGCCAAGTTGCACTCCGCATCAAAAATTCTGTTTTTATCATTTACCTACTCGAGGATGAGCAGGAATTAAGCTTGGGGATGCTTGATACGTCTCCAACGTATCTATAATTTTTGATTGCTCCATGCTATATTATCTACTGTTTTGGACATTGTTGGGCTTTATTATCCACTTTTCTATTATTTTTGGGACTAAGCTATTAACCGGAGGCCCAACCCAGAGTTGCTGTTTTTTGCCTCTTTTAGGGTTTCGTAGAAAAGGAATATCAAACGGAGTCCAAACGGAATGAAACCTTCAGGAACGTGATTTTCTCACCGAATACAACTCAGGAGACTTGGACCCTACGTCAAGACAACTAAAAGGAGGCCACGAGGTAGGGGGGCACGCCTGCCCCCCCCCAGGCATGCCCTCCACCCTCATGGGCCCCCCTGTTGCTCCACCGACATACTTCTTCCTCCTATATATACCCACATACCCCCAAACGATCAGAACAGGAGCCGAAACCCTAATTCCACCGCCGTAACTTTCTGTATCCACGAGATCCCATCTTGGGGCCTGTTTCGGAGCTTCGCCGGAGGGGGCATCGATCACGGAGGGCTTCTACATCAACACCATAGCCTCTCCGATAAAGTGTGAGTAGTTTACTTCAGACCTACGGGTCCATAGTTAGTAGCTAGATGGCTTCTTCTCTCTTTTTGGATCTCCATACAATGTTCTCCCCCTCTCTTGTGGAGATCTATTCGATGTAATCTTTATTTTGCGGTGTGTTTGTTGAGACCGATGAATTGTGGGTTTATGATCAAGTCTATCTATGAATAATATTTGAATCTTCTCTGAATTCTTTTATGTATGATTGGTTATCTTTGCAGGTCTCTTTGAATTATCAGTTTGGTTTGGCCTACTAGATTGATCTTTATTGCAATGGGAGAAGTGCTTAGCTTTGGGTTCAAACTTGCGGTGTCCTTTCCCGGTGACAGTAAGGGCAGCAAGGCACGTATTGTATTGTTGCCATCGAGGATACCAAGATGGGGTTTTCTTCATATTGCATGAGTCTATCCCTCTACATCATGTCATCTTGCTTAAGGCGTTACTCTGTTTTTAACTTAGTACTCTAGATGCATGCTGGATAGAGGTCGATGAGTGGAGTAATAGTAGTAGATGCAGGCAGGAGTCGGTCTACTTGTATCGGACGTGATGCCTATATACATGATCATACCTAGATATTCTCATAACTATGCTCAATTCTATCAATTGCTTAATAGTAATTTGTTCACCCACCGTAGAATACTTATGCTCTTGAGAGAAGCCACTAGTGAAACCTATGGCCCCCGGGTCTATCTTTATCATATTGATCTCCTACTGCTTAGTTATTTACTTTGCTATTTACTTTGCCCTTATTTTACCTTGCATCTTTATCATAAAAATACCAAAAATATTATCTTATCATATCTATCAGATCTCACTCTCGTAAGTGGCCCTATAGGGATTGACAACTCCTATTTGCGTTGGTTGCGAGAATTTATTTGTTTTGTGTGGGTACGAGGGACTCGCGTGTAGCCTCCTACTGGATTGATACCTTGGTTCTCAAAAATTGAGGGAAATACTTATGCTACGTTGCTGCATCATCTCTTCCTCTTCGGGGAAAACCAACGCAGTGCTAAAAGAGGTAGCAATAGGTAGGTATGGTGGACTCATATGGAATAACCTTAGGGTTTATGGGATTGGATGCACAAGCAGTATTCCCACTTAGTACAGGTGAAGGCTAGAAAAAGACTGGGAAGCGACCAGCTAGAGAGCGACAACAGTCATGAAATGCATTAAAATTAATCAACACCAAATGCAAGCATTAGTAGGATATAATGCACCATGAACATAAATATCATTGAGGCTATGTTGATTTTGTTTCAACTACATGCGTGAACATGTGCCAAGTCAAGCCACTCGAATCGTCCAAAAGAGGATACCACCCTATCATACCACATCACAACCATTTTAATAGCATGTTGGCACGCAAGGTAAACCATTATAAGCTCCTAGCTAATTAAGCATGGCATAAGGAACTATGATCTCTAATTGTCATCGCAAACATGTTTATTCATAATAGGCTGAATCAGGAATGATGAACTAATCATATTTACAAAAACAAGAGAGGTCGAGTTCATACCAGCTTTTCTCATCTCAATCAGTCCATAATATATCATCATAATTGCCTTTCACTTGCACGACCGAATAATGTGAATAATAATAATAATAGTGCACGTGCATTGGACTAAGCTGGAATCTGCAAGCATTCAATAAATAGGAGAAGACAAGGCAATATGGGCTCTTTTGTCAGATCAACAATAATGCATATAAGAGCCACTTCAACAATTTAATCATGATATTCTCCTATCGACCCCCCCCCAAAAAAAAGAAAAGAAATAAAACTATATACACGGGAAAGCTCCCAACAAGCAAAAGAAGAACAAGAAATCTTTTTGGTTTTTCTTTTTAATTACTACTACAAGCATGGAAAGTAAGACTAGCTAAAAGCTACAACTAATTCTTTTTGTTTTTCTTAAGGTTTATTAAACACACAGGAAGAAAGCATAAAAGGGAAATAAACTAGCACGGATATTACAATGAAAAAGTATGAGCACCGACATCTAGCGATGAGTGTGTGAACATGAATGTAATGTCGGTGGGAAATACGTATTCCCCCAAGCTTAGGCTTTTGGCCTAAGTTGGTCTATGGCCACAGTTGGCCTGGCGGATATCCATAGTAATAGTTGGGGTCGTACTGAGAAGAAGAGGACTCTGATTGCCATTGGTTGGCAATCATCTCCCGATCCCACTGGTAATTAGACTACCGTGGAGGATCAACTTGTGGTTCCGACTCTGGCTCTGTGCCTGATGTAGGGTTCCGGTAGGCGTGAATAGCCTCCAATGGAACAAGGTACTTGTTTGTAGATAAATCAAACAAAGAAGGAGCAGGCAGGGTAATAGTCCCAGGATGATGTTTATCAAAGAACAATTTGTATTTGAGCTCATTTCCCCTATTCTTAACAATAAAATCGTGTGCTACCATACTCTTATAATCTAAATAAATAGGTGGCAGCAATTTTTCTTCCTTCTCATAATGCCTAATAGGTATGTTAAAATGTGCAGCTAGGCGCGAGGCGAAGATGCCTCCAAAGACGGGGCCCTTAGTACGGTTAAGATTTGACCGCTTTGCAATAATAGCACCCATGACGAATGTATCATCACGAAATAAGGCGTGGCAAAAAACAACAGTATCAGGGGCACTCAGGTTTCCACAGTTTCCGCGCCCAATTAAGCATCTACTAGCAAATATAGCAAAGTAACGTAGAACAGGAAAGTGTATGCTAGCAGTTCGTGCATCGGAAACCTTCCTCGTTTCCCCTACAGTGATGGTATCAATAAACTCATCCACATCGCTGCGATGTGGTTCCTCTATCATGCCCTCGAAAGGGATCAAACAAACCTGACAAAAATCATGAAGTGACATCTCCTTATGCTCATCATATATATAAAACTCCACCGTAGGTGGTGAGCTCGATCCTAGCATGGAAATGAAAGTTTTGCACAAAGATATTGGTGAGTAAGAGATACTGTTCGCGCTGGTCGTGGAGGAAGGCGGTGAGGCCTGCATTCTCAGCCAATTCATAGAAATCATCATAAATCCCGGCTGCTCTCAAGAAATCATCACAAGGCCATTCACACGGCCGAACCTCCGTGATGCGAGGCAGATTATATTTGGGCTTCTTTGCTTCTTCATTTTGCTTTTCCTTCGAGCTTCGGCTCGATGAGCCCCTCAAAAATCTCTTCATTATGTTCTGGAAATTTCTTAAATTTTTAGTAACTTCAAATAAAAGTGAACCAAACTCAACAAAATTGATAGCAACTACTCCTACAAGTGCCTAGAGCCTATATCATGCATCAAAACTACTTGGAACCACAAAAATTTGACATGCAAGCTCAAGAACACGGTCACCTAGGTAGCACAAATTTGCAATGAATAAAGCATTAGAACAAAAACTAATTGGACCAATGAAGGTGTCACATACCAAGGAACAATCCCCCAAAGCAGTTTTGTGAGAGATGCTTTGAGCAAGGATATCGAAAATCGCAGCAAAATGAGCTAGAACTCGTGCTTGAGCTGGATAATGGTGTTTGTGGGAGGAAGGAGGAGTGTGTGGGTGTAGTAATAAGTGGAGGAGAGCCATCATGGGCCCACGAGGCAGGGGGCGCGCCCAAGGGGTAGGGCGTGCCCTCCACCCTCGTGGCCAGGTGGATGCCCCTCTGTTGTGTTCTCAGTGCCAAATATTCTCAAATATTCCAGAAAAAATCATATTTAAATTTCAGGGCATTTGGAGAACTTTTATTTTCGGGGTATTTTTACATTGCACAGATAATTCAGATAACAGAGAGTTGTGTTCTCTAAATTCATCCATCTCATGATCATCAAAAGGAATCTATTAACAAGGTTGATCAAGTCTTGTTAACAAACTCATTTCGAATAACATGGAACCAGAGAATTTTCAAATAACACTAGGTTACCTCAATGGGGATATGCACATCCCCAACAATAAGAATATCATATTTCTTCTTGACAGTAGGTAGAGGAAATTCAAAACCTCCAAAAATAATCGATGGAATTTTTCCAATAGAATTGATACTGTGGACTTGAGGTTGTTTCCTCGGAAAGTGTACCGTATGCTCATTACCATTAACAAGAAAAGTGGCATTGCCTTTGGTGCAATCAATAACAGCTCCTACAGTATTCAAAAAGGGTCTTCCAAGAATAATAGACATACTATCGTCCTCGGGAATATCAAGAATAACAAAGTCTGTTAAAATAGTAATGTTTGCAACTACAACAGGCACACCCTCACAAATACCGACAGGTATAGCAGTTGATTTATCAGCCATTTGCAAAGATATTTTAGTAGGTGTCAACTTATTCAAATCAAGTCTACGATATAAAGAGAGAGGCATAACACTAACACCGGCTCCAATATCACATAAAGCAGTTTTAACATAGTTTCTTTTAATGGAGCATGGCATAGTGGGTACTCCTGGATCTCCAAGTTTCTTTGGTATCCCACCCTTAAAAGTGTAATTAGCAAGCATGGTGGAAATTTCAGCTTCTGGTATCTTTCTTTTATTAGTAACAATTTCTTTCATGTACTTAGCATAAGGATTCATTTTGAGCATATCAGTTAATCGCGTACGCAAAAAGATAGGTCTAATCATTTCAGGAAAGCGCTCAAAATCCTCATCATCCTTTTACTTGGATGGTTTGGGAGGAAAAGTCATGGGTTTTTGAACCCATGGTTCTCTTTCTTTACCATGTTTCCTAGCAACAAAATATTTCTTATCATAACGTTGATTCTTTGATTGTGGGTTATCACAATCTACACCAGGCTCAATTTCTATATCATTATCATTACTAGGTTGAGCATCAACATGAACATTATCATTTACACTATCACTAGTTCCATGTTCATTACCAGATTGTGTTTCAGCATCAGAAATAGAAATATCATTTGGATTCTCAGGTGTTTCAGCAATAGGTTCACTAGAAGCATGCAAACTCCTGTCATTTCTCTTTTTCTTCCTTTTAGAAGGACTAGGTGCATCTATATTATTTCTCTTAGAATCTTGCTCAATTCTCTTAGGGTGGCCTTCAGGGTACAAAGGTTCCTGAGTCATTTTACCAGTTCTAGTAGCCACTCTAACAGCATAGTCCTTATTCTTATTATTCAATTCATTGAGCAAATCATTTTGAGCTTTAAGTACTTGTTCAACTTGAGTGGTAACCATAGAAGCATGTTTACTAATAAGTTTAAGTTCACCTTTGACATTAGCCATATAATCACCCAAGTGTTCAAGCATATCAGCACTGTGTTTTAATTCTCTACCAAAATAAACATTGAAGTCTTCTTGCTTAATTATAAATTTATCAAACTCATCTAAGCATGGGCTAGCAAACTTAGTAAATGGGATTTCAGTTTTATTATATCTATAGAGAGAATTTACCTTCACTACTTGTGTCAGGTTATCAAGACCATGTGTTTCTTCAATAGGTGATGGATTAAAACCATATATTTCTTCAACAGGCGATAAATTAAGACCATGTATTTCTTCAATAGGAGGTAAATTCTTAACATCTTCAGCTTTAATACCCTTTTCTTTCATAGATTTCTTTGCCTCTTGCATATCTTCAGGACTGAGAAATAGAACACCCCTTTTCTTCGGAGTTGGTTTAGGAATAGGCTCGGGAGTTGGCTTAGGAAGTGTCCAATTATTTTCATTTTTCAACATATTATTCAATAGAATTTCAGCTTCATCTGGTGTTCTTTCCCTAAAAACAGAACCAACACAACTATCTAGGTAATCTCTGGAAGCATCGGTTATTCCATTATAAAAGATATCAAGTATTTCATTTTTCTTAAGAGGATGATCAGGCAAAGCATTAAGTAATTGGAGAAGCCTCCCCCAAGCTTGTGGGAGACACTCTTCTTCAATTTGCACAAAATTATATATATCCCTTAAGGCTTGTTTCTTATGAGCAGGGAAATATTTAGCAGAGAAGTAATAAATCATATCCTGGGGACTACGCACACAACCAGGATCAAGAGAATTAAACCATATTTTAGCATCACCCTTTAATGAGAACGAAATTATTTAAAGAATATAAAAGTAGTGAGTTCTCTCATCATTAGTGAATAGGGTGGCTATATCATTTAATTTAGTAAGATGTGCCACAACAGTTTCAGATTCATAGCCATAAAAAGGATCAGATTCAACCAAAGTAATTATATCAGGATCAGTAGAGAATTCATAATCCTTATCAGTAACAAAGATAGGTGAAGTAGCATAAGCAGGATCATATTTCATTCTAGCATTCAGAGTTTTTTGTTTAAGCTTAGCTAATAATTTCTGAAGATCACTTCTATCATTGCAAGCAAGAAAGTCTATTTTAGTTTCTTCATCCATAACATAGCCCTTAGGCACCACAGGTAATTCATATTTATTAGGAGAGCCTTCATAATCACTTTCATCAGTACTATCAGTTTCAATAATTTCATTCTCTCTAGCCCTAGCAAGTTGTTCATCAAGAAATTCACCAAGTGGCACAGTAGTATCAGGCATAGAAGAAGTGGCATCATCAATAATATGCGACATATCAGAATCAATAGCAGAAGCAGGTTTAGGTGTCGCAAGCTTACTCAAAACGGAAGGTGAATCAGGTGCAGACCTAGATGGTTGTTCCTTACCTCCCGCCTCTTTCAAGTTCTTCATAGTGACCAGCAGATATAAATCCCAAGTGACTCAAAGAATAGAGCTATGCTCCCCGGCAACGGCGCCAGAAAATAGCCTTGATAGCCCACAAGTATAGGGGATCGCAACAGTTTTCGAGGGTAGAGTATTCAACCCAAATTTATTGATTCAACACAAGGGGAGCCAAAGAATATTCTCAAGTATTAGCTGATGAGTTGTTAATTCAACCACACCTGGAAACTTAATATATGTAGCAAAGTGTTTAGTAGGCAAGTAATGTGATAGTAGTGGTAAAGATATCAAATGTAACGGTAACAAAAGTAATGTTTTTGGTATTTTGTAGTGATGATAATGATGTCTACTACACAACCTTCTTCTTGTAGACGTTGTTGGGCCTCCAAGTGCAGAGGTTTGTAGGACAGTAGCAAGTTTCCCATAAGTGGATGACCTAAGGTTTATCAATCCGTAGGAGGCGTAGGATGAAGATGGTCTCTCTCAAGCAACCCTGCAACCAAATACCAAAGAGTCTCTTGTGTCCCCAACACACCCAATACAATGGTAAATTGTATAGTTGCACTGGTTCGGCGAAGAGATGGTGATACAAGTGGTATATGGATAGTAGATAATAGTTTTTGTAATCTGAAATAATAAAAACAGCAAGGTAGCAAGTGATAAAAGTGAGCGTAAACGGTATTGCAATGATGGTAAACAAGGCCTAGGGTTCATACTTTTGCTAGTGTAAGTTCCCTCAACAATACTAACATAATTGGATCACATAACTATCCCTCAACATGCAACAAAGAGTCACTCCAAAGTCACTAATAGCGGAGAACGAACGAAGAGATTATGGTAGGGTACGAAACCACCTCAAAGTTATTCTTTCCAATCAATCCGTTGGGCTATTCCTATAAGTGTCACAAACAGCCCTAGAGTTCGTACTAGAATAATACCTTAAGACACAAATCAACCAAAACCCTAATGTCACCTAGATACTCCAATGTCACCTCAAGTATCCGTGGGTATGATTATACAATATGCATCACACAATCTCAGATTCATCTATTCAACCAACAGATAGAACCTCATAGAGTGCCCCAAAGTTCTACCGGAGAATCACGACGAAAACGTGTGCCAACCCCTATGCATAGGTTCATGGGCGGAACCCGCAAGTTGGTCACCAAAACATACATCAAGTGGCACGTGGTATCCCATTGTCACCATAGATATCCACGGCAAGACATACATCAAGTGTTCTCAAATCTTTAAAGACTTCAATCTGATAAGATTACTTCAAAGGGGAAACTCAATTCATTACAAGAGAGAAGAGGGGGAGGAGAAACATAAGATCCAACTATAATAGCAAATCTCAGGATACATCAAGATCGTATCATCTCAAGAACACGAGAGAGAGAGAGAGAGATCAAACACATAGCTCCTTGTACATACCCTTAGCCCCGAGGGAGAACTACTCCCTCCTCATCATGGAGAGCACCGGGATGATGAAGATGGCGACCGGAGAAGGATTTCGCCCTCCGGCAGGGTGCCGGAATGGGTCTAGATTGGTTTTTGGTGGCTACGGAGGCTTCTGGCGGCGGAACTCTCGATCTATCTTGCGTTCTGGAAGTTTTAGGGTACATGGATTTATATGGGTGCAGGGAGGACGTCGGAGGAGCCACGGGGGCCCCACGAGACAGGGGGGCGCGCCCTGGGGGGGCGCCCCCCATCCTCGTGAGCACCTCGTGTCTCCCCTGACGTGGGGTCCAAGTCTATCAGGTGTGTTTCCTTCCAAAAATAACTTCTCCAGTTGATTTCGTTCCGTTTTGAATCCGTCTAATATTCCTTTTCTTCGAAACACTGAAATAGGCATAAAACAGCAAATCTGGGCTGGGCCTACGGTTAATAGGTTAGTCCCAAATGTAATATAAAAGTGGATAATAAAGCCCAATATTGCCCAAAACAGTAGATAATATAGCATGGAGCAATCAAAAATTATAGATACGTTGGAGACGTATCAAGCATCCGCAAGCTTAATTCCTGCTCGTCCTCGAGTAGGTAAATGATAAAAAAAGATAATTTTTGATGTGGAATGCTAGTTGGCATAATTCCAATGTAATTATTCTTAATCGTGGCATGAATATTCAAGAAAAAAATTTAATATTGAAATAAAAACAATAATACTTCAAGCATACTAACTAAGCAATTATGTTTTCTCAAAATAACATGGCCAAAGAAAGTTATCCCTACAAAATCATATAGTCTGGCTATGCTCCATCTTCCCCACACAATATATTTAAATCATGCACAACCCCGATGACAAGCCAAGCAATTGTTTCATACTTTTGATGTTCTCAAACTTTTTCAATCTTCACGCAATACATGAGCGTGAGCCATGGACATAGCACTATAAGTGGAATAGAATGGTGGTTGTGGAGAAGAAAAAAAGGGAGAAGATAGTCTCACATCGACTAGGCGTATCAATGGGCTATGGAGATGCCCATCAATAGATATCAATATGAGTGAGTAGGTATTGCCATGCAATGGATGCACTAGAGCTATAAGTATGTGAAAGCTCAAAAAGAAACTAAGTGGGTGTGCATCCAACTTGCTTGCTCATGAAGACCTAGGGCATTTTGAGGAAGCCCATCATTGGAATATACAAGCTAAGTTCTATAATGAAAGATTCCCACTAGTATATGAAAGTGACAACATAGGAGACTCTCTATCATGAAGATCATGGTGCTACTTTCAAGCACAATATATGAGACTCGCTATATCATGGTGCTACTTTGAAGCACAAGTGTGGAAAAAAAGGATAGTAGCATTGCCCCTTTTTATTTTTTATTCTTTTGGGCCTTTTTTGGCCTTTCTCTTTTTTTTGGGACAATGCTCTATTGAATGATGATCATCACACTTCTATTTATTCACAACTCAATGATTACAAATCGATACTAGAACAAAGTATGACTCTATATGAATGCCTCCGGCGGTGTACCGGGATGTGCATTGATGCATGAGTGACATGTATGAAAGAATTATGAACGGTGGCTTTGCCACAAATACGATGTCAACTACATGATCATGCAAAACAATATGACAATGATGGAGCGTGTCATAATAATGGAACGGTGGAAAGTTGCATGGCAATATATCTCGGAATGGCTATGGAAATGCCATAATAGGTAGGTATGGTGGCTATTTTGAGGAAGGTATATGGTGGGTTTATGGTACCGGCGAAAGTTGCGCGGTACTAGAGAGGCTAGCAAAGGTGGAAGGGTGAGAGTGCGTATAATCCATGGAATCAAAATTAGTCATAAAGAACTCACATACTTATTGCAAAAATCTATTAGTTATCAAAGCAAAGTATTACGCGCATACTCCTAGGGGGATAGATTGGTAGGAAAAGACCATCGCTCGTCCCCGACCGCCACTCATAAGGAAGACAATCAATAAATAAATCATGCTCCGACTTCGTCACATAACGGTTCACCATACGTGCATGCTACGGGAATCACAAACTTCAACACAAGTATTTCTCAAATTCACAACTACTCAGCTAGCATGACTCTAATATCACTATCTTCATATCTCAAAACAATTATCAAGTATCAAACTTCTCTTAGTATTCAACACACTCATAAGAGAATTTTATTATTCTTGAATACCTAGCATATTAGGATTTTAAGCAAATTACCATGCTATTTAAGACACTCAAAATAATCTAAGTGAATCATGAGAGTTCATCTATTTCTATAAAATAAAACTACCACCATGCTCTAAAAGGTATAAGTGAAGCACTAGAGCATCGACAAACTAAGTGAAGATCAATGAGTAGTTGAATAATTATGCAACTATGTGAAGACTCTCTAACATTTAATAATTTCAGATCTTGGTATTCTATTCAAACAGCAAGCAAAGCAAAATAAAATGACATTCTAAGAATAGCAAACATCATGTGAAGAAACAAAAACTTAGGATCAACCGATACTAACGGATAGTTGTTGAAGAAGAAAGGTGGGATGCCAATCGGGGCATCCCCAAGCTTAGATGCTTGAGACTTCTTGAAATATTATCTTGGGGTGCCTTGGGAATCCCCAATCTTGAGCTTTTGTGTATCCTTAATTCCTCTCATATCATGGTCTCCCTAAATCTCAAAAGCTTCATCCACACAAAACTCAACAAGGACTCGTGAGATAAGTTAGCATAAACCATTGCAAAAACCTTATCATACTCTGCTGTAGCAAATCACTAAAATTATTATTAAACATTTCATACTAAATGCCTCTTCATATTTAATAGTCCTATCCTCAAATAGAATCATTAAAGAAGCAAACATATGCAAACAATGCAAACATAACAGCAATCTGCCTAAACAGGATAATCTGTAAAGAATGCTGAAACATCCATACTTCCCTAACTCCAAAAATTATGAAATAAAATTCCCACTGTAGTAAATTTATCAGATCTTAATATGCAAAAGGTTTCAACATTTTATCGCATTCTGACTTTTCTAGGGAATTATTGTAACAGCGGTAAACTTTCTGTTTTCAAGCAGTAACATGTATACTTGTAACATAGGCATAGTAAAGGCTATCAATGCCACTTTTTATTGAAATAAAAGATGAAAAACATTGTTCTAAATAACAGAAAGAAAATCTTAACAAAATAAATTGACGCTCCAAGCACAACACATATTATGTGGCGAATAAAAATATAGCTCCAAGTAAAGTTACCGATGAACGAAGACGAAAGAGGGGATGCCTTCCGGGGCATCCCCAAGCTTAGGCTCTTGGTTGTCCTTGAATATTACCTTGGGGTGCCTTGGGCATCCCCAAGCTTATGCTCTTGCCACTCCTTGTTCCATAGTCCATCGAATCCTTACCCAAAACTTGAAAACTTCACAACACAAAACTTAAAGTAGAAAACTCGTAAGCTCCGTTAGTATAAGAAAACAAAAGACCATTTCAAGGTACTGTAATGAACTCATTATTTATTCATATTGGTGTTAAACATACTGTATTCCAACTTCTCTATGGTTTATAAACTCTTTTACTAGCCATAGATTCATCAAAATAAGTAAATAACACATGAAAAACAGAATCTGTCAAAAACAGAACAGTCTGTATTAATCTGAATCAAATGTATACTTATGGAACTCATAAAATTCTCAAATAAATTTCTGGACCTGAGGAATTTATCTATTAATCATATGCAAAACGAATTAACTAAATATCACTCTCCAAATAAAAATGGCAGCAATTCTCGTGAGCGCTAAAGTTCCTGTTTTTTACAGCATGATCAACAAGACTTTCCCCAAGTCTTCCCAAAGGTTCTACTTGGCACAAACACTAATTAAAAGCATAAAACAACATCTAAACACAGGCTAGATGAATTATTTATTACTAAACAGGAACAAAAAGCAAGGATCTAAAATAAAATTGGGTTGCCTCCCAACAAGCGCTATCGTTTAATGCCCCTAGCTAGGCATGATGATTTCAATGATACTCACATAAAGGATAAGAATTGTAACATAAAGAGAGCATCATGAAGAATATGACTAGAAAATTTAAGTCTAACATACTTCATATGCATAGGGATTTTGTGAGCAAACAACTTATGGGGACAAGAATCAACTTGCATAGGAAGGTAATACAAGCATAACTTCAAAATTTTAAGCACATAGAGAGGAAGCTTGATATTATTGCAATTCCTACAAGCATATATTCCTCCCTCATAATAATTTTCAGTAGCATCATGAATGAATTCAACAGTATAACCAGTGCCTAAAGCGTTCTTCTCATGATCTACAAGCATAGAAAATTTACTACTCTCCACACAAGCAAAATTCTTCTCATGAATAATAGTGAGAGCAAACTCAACAAAATAACTATCATGTGATTGAAAATTAAGATCAAGATGACAAGTTTCATGGTTATCATTATTCTTTAAAGAATATGTGTCATCACAATAATCATCATCGATAGGAGGCATGCTTTCATCATAATAAATTTGCTCATCAAAACTTGGGGGACAAAAAATATCATCTTCATCAAACATAGCTTGCCCAAGCTTGTGGCTTTGCATATCATTAGCATCATAGATATTCAAGGAATTCATACTAACAACATTGCAATCATGCTCATCATTCAAATATTTAGTGCAAAACATTTTATAGATTTCTTCTTCTAGCACTTGACCACAATTATCCTTTCCATCATAATCACGAAAGATATTAAAAAGGTGAAGCGTATGAGACAAACTCAATTCCATTTTTTTATAGTTTTATTTTATAAACTAAACTAGTGATAAGACAAGAAACTAAAAGACTCGATTGCAAGATCTAAAGATATACCTTCAAGCACTCACCTCCCCGGCAACGGCGCCAGAAAAGAGCTTGATGTCTACTACACAACCTTCTTCTTATAGACGTTGTTGGGCCTCCAAGTGCAGAGGTTTGTAGGACAGTAGCAAGTTTCCCTCGAGTGGATGACCTAAGGTTTATCAATCCGTAGGAGGCGTAGGATGAAGATGGTCTCTCTCAAGCAACCCTGCAACCAAATAACAAAGAGTCTCTAGTGTCCCCAACACACCCAATACAATGGTAAATTGTATAGGTGCACTAGTTCGGCGAAGAGATGGTGATACAAGTGGTATATGGATAGTAGATAATAGTTTTTGTAATCTGAAATAATAAAAACAGCAAGGTAGAAAGTGATAAAAGTGAGCGTAAACGGTACTGCAATGATGGTAAACAAGGCCTAGGGTTCATACTTTCGCTAGTGTAAGTTCCCTCAACAATAGTAACATAATTGGTTCACATAACTATCCCTCAACATGCAACAAAGAGTCACTCCAAAGTCACTAATAGCGGAGAACGAACGAACACTAGTGCAGAACCAGGCAATAGCACCGGTTCGTAAGGCCCTTTAGTGCCGGTTCCATAACCGGCACTAAAGTGTGGTCACTAAAGCCCCCCCCCTTTAGTACCGGTTCAGCATGAACCGGTGCTAAAGGGCAACCACGTGGCACGAGCCAGCTCCGAGGGCCGGGAGCCCTTTAGTACCGGTTGGTGTTACCAACCGGTACTAAAATGTTTGGTTTTTTTTTGGTTTTATGATTTCTTTTTCATTTAATTTTGTGTTTTCCATTTTAATTCTTTTTCGTTTGCTGGTATTTTACGATACTACACATTGTACACGTTATGCATATATATATATATAAATAGAATTTCTAGTAGAACCAATCATATATATATCATCAATGTCTCACAAACCACCATATTAATTCACACATACACACATGTATAGCTATATACAATTTCTCCTACATATGCATGTTGCCTTCGGAGCCAGTGGCATTAGCCTAATTGGTGCCTTCGGAGCACAATGACAATTGGAAGTGGTTCATGACCTGGTCGATGGGGGCGGTAGAGGGTAATAGTATTCTCCCTTCGAATTTATGACCTGGTCGAGCAAAAATCCCGCTATTTCCTCTTAAGTGCTTCTACGCGCTCCGTTTCTAGGAGCTTGTCCCGCACCTCTTTGAACTGTTAAGAAGGAGATCAATATGCATGTGTATTAGTTGTGTGACTAGATATCGATAATGGTGTAAAAATTGTGAATAGTGTTTTGACAAGCATACCCATTCCTGTCTTTGAGATCTGCTCCTTTCAGACGCCATCATGCGAATGTTCTCGCAAACGCAGAATGCACACAGATCAGTCCCCTGCACCTGCTTCAGGGCCTTTATTACGAGAATGGAATTTAATTTGATCAGATAATAATTAATCAAGCATGATAATTAAAGAGATGGCAGCTAGCTAGCTAGCTAGTACTACTTAATTACTTACCTTGGGTCGAAACCATTTTAGCTGTCGTTTCCATTCGCCTTCCGTGACACTGATGAACCTTGCCCAAGCCCTACCCGCCGACAAAGAAAATGAATAAAGGGGTTATTAAATAGTTCATATCATGAAATGACGAACTTAATAGGCCGAGATATATAGTTAATAATGATTGAAATTACCTGTTGACTATCCCAAACAAGATGTTATAGTCACTATTTGCTTTGAGTAGTGAGTCCAGTATTTGAACTGTTCCGGCGTCAACTTTAACGATACACAAGATCCAGTGAAATCTGCATGCACACATGTTTGCATGTCTTAATTAAGCGGGCATATGTAAGCAAACATGTAGCTAGCTAGTAGGCAAAAACAGAGAATTTCTAGTACAAGAAAGTGTGACTCACTGGAAGTTGTAAGGAAGTAGTATATCTTCATTGTATTTGAGGCACTTCAAGAACTCTAGCATGCTGTCCTCTACCTGCTTTTCATAATGCTTGTTTATTTTCCATGTGTATTCATTAACGGTGTTTGGGTCAATGAACCCAATGCCATAGCATCCACCTTTTCTCATTTCATACATCTTCATCCTGCATAATACCACAGAAAAGAATATAGTGAGGATAATTACGGGTAATGATTGATCAAAAGGATCACTATAGCTGGCTTGAGACTTAAATTACAGAAAGAAATCACTTACAGACAATAGCAACTGACGATAGATTTGTCGAGTGCGTCTTGATTGTATAACTGAAACAGTTCAGAATACTCAACGGTCACAGCATTCTCATGGTAGTAATGATCCTTCTTGACTTGCACCATGAGGGACTCTCGATCGGATCTCTTGGTAATGTCCATGTACCATTGATGCAATTCATACATTCTCGTTGGGAGCTTCTTGACCTCTTCTGGCTTGACCAAAGGTTGGCTCCGGGCATATTTCTGTTTTATTTCCTCCTCTGTAAGCACAGGCATGTCCTCGATCTCGAGGAGTTGTCCAACAGTGATGTTGTGAGTTTCAGCCTGCATTATATGCTCCTGGGTTATTACCACATCGCCCACCTCGGGAACGTAAACTGTTTGCCACAATAATATTGGGCGCGCATACTGTCACGTGTTGTTCGCGGCACAACAAGCGAGGGGATCGATTGCGCTGGCTGTTCTCCCAGCTGGGCAATGGTTTTCCCGCATTTTTTGACAGCTGCTTGTTGTTTGCTCGAGCTCGAGCTCGCCTTCTTCTGTAGACGTTGTCGATGTAACTTCCTGATGTGGCGCTCATAGTCTGTGTCAACAGGCTTAGGAGCTGGTGGTTGAGCCATACGAATGAAGTGGTCAACTACTTCCACAGGCACTTTCTCCCTTGGCGGCGGTGGCGGTTTCGGTCCTAAATGGGTGTCGACTTCTGCTCGCACTATGGCATTGGTTTGCTCCTCGGTCCTGTCGTAAGCCCTCTCAAGAAGAGGAGTACTGAGGTTTGGACCATATTTATATCACTTGCCTCCGCCTGTACTTCCTGTACTATGACCTCGACTCGTACCGCTACGCACCATAGCTGCGGGGTGTCTCTTCTGCGATTGCTGAGGCGGCGGAGACGGCTGACGGGGCTGAGTTGGACGAGGAGGAGTGGCCTGAAGCTGTGTCAGACTTGTAGTGGCCTGAGGTTGTGCCGGACTTGGAGGAGGAGTGGACGTCTAACGCTGTGTCGGACTTGGAGGAGGATTGGCCTGACACTTTGCCGGACTTGGAGGAGGAGGAGTGGCCTCACGCGTTGGTGGACTTGGAGGAGCGGGAGTCTGCTGACTCGGTGGCGGACTTCAACAAGGAGTCGGGTGACGCGATGTCGGTGGCCTTCGAAAGATGATGCAATCCTTTCTCCATAGGATGATATGATGTTTGGCATCTCCGAGTGTGTGCTCCTCATCACCTCCAGGAATGTCAAGCTCTAGCCCCGAATATTGGTCCACCACCTCATCAACCACGATACGAGCATAGCCTGCTGGAATCGGGTTGCAATGGAAGGTTGCATCGGGGGAATTTGTATAAGCAACGCCGTCCGCCACCTTCAAGGATATGTTCTTAATTTTGAAGTGTAGCTCGCAGTTAGTGTTCTCCGCGATATCATCAACGGGGTATCTATCCAGCATTGCATCAAACGGGGCGGAACCCACGCTGCTTCTCGACATGGATGGGGCGGTGGTATCCAATGCTGGATCATCTGCTAGCCACTGCAGCTGCCGAGACCCCCTTTGCTAGCTAAGTGAGTCGATCTGCTCCTGCTGCCGCTGGAATTTGATTGCCAAGTCCGCGTGCGCTGATTGTAGGCCTTGAAGGCGTTCATAGTCGAGCTTCCTCTGCTCCTCCTCCATCTTCCTCTTCTTCTCCTCCGCAATCTTCTTTCTCGCACGGGTTCTGTAGTCAGCGTTCCAGTCCGAAAACCCCTCATACCACAGAATAGCACCCATGCCTCGTGTTCTTCCCGGGTGTTAAGGATTTCCCAGGGCACGCGTAAGCTCATCGTTCTCTCTGTTGGGCCCGAACAACCCGGATCGAGCCTCTTCTATTGCAACAAGTAGCTTATCTTCGACTCCGTCCAGACATGCCTTCTTGGAAACTTTGCCTGTCTTCGGATCCAACTCCCCCCCATGCGCATAGAACCAAGTCCTGCACCTGGGGGGCCAGCTCAATGTTTCTGGAGTGACACTTGCATCCAGCATCTCTTTCTCAGACATATCCCAATTAGGCATTCCCACCGCATAGCCACCTGGCCCCAGCTTATGGAACTTATCCTTTTTTGCGGCATTGGCCTTGTTTATTCTTGACCGTTCCTTAGATAATTCTGAATCCTTGAATTTCACGAAATCGTCCCAATGAGCACTTTGATTCTCTAGTATTCCCTCGAATACTGGAGTCTTCCTTCCTCCCTTGACGTACTTGTCCCATTCACGATTCTTGTGGTTCTTGAATGCAACCGCCATCTTCCTAAGAGCAGTGTCCTTGACTTTCCGCACATCTGCTTCTGTGAAATGATCTGGTAGGGTGAAATGTTCCATGAGAGTATCCCAAAGCAGACTTTTTTGTCTGTCATCGACAAAAGTAAGATCTGGACGTGGCTTTGCTGGCTCTCTCCATTGTTGAAGGGAGATCGGGAGTTGGTCCTTCACAAGAACTGCCCACTGACGAACGAACTTGTCCGCAATCTTCTTAGGCGCTAATGGTTCACCATTAGGTCTGATTGCCTCGATATTATACTTTACGCCCTCGTTCAACTTTTTGTTCAGGCCTCGTTTCGTCCTGTTGCCTGAAGATTTTCTCGATCCGGATGGCTGAAAGAAGAAAGATCGATTCGTTAATATATCTTCAACTCATTTAGAACATGTGATGATCACCAGATGCCTCCTTATATAAATATATATACCTCTCCGGTGTTGTCATAATCATAGTTCATGACTTCATCAATTCGGTCGTCGCGATCGAATATCATATCACCCTCTCCGGTGTTGTTTAGAAATTCGGAGCCGTCATAATCTTCTTCATTCTGATCATCATCTAGCCCGCGTATTATATCGAACATGGTCTGTTCTCCCTCTCTGTTGGTATTGTCCTCCATAGCTTTTATTTAACTATGCCAAAAGAAATATAAAACAATTTAGTATTCAAATTACATCGTCTCGAATAATAGATATAATCTCGAATACATCGTCTCGAATAATAGATATAATCTCAAATACATCATCTCGAATAATAGATATAATCTCGAATACATCGTCTCGAATAATAGATATAATCTCGAATACATCATCTCGAATAATATATAATCTCGAATACATCGTCTTGAATATTATATATCGAGTACATCACTGGCTAGGTAGCTAATAAAGATCGAATGCTACAGAAGAATCTAGGACACTCGTGGTTCCTGCGACGCGGGCGGTGGACACCCAAAGAGAAGGAACCCTCATAGGATCATAGCTGAAGTGAGATCCTTGAAGAAACTGCCAGGTATTGGAGAACCTGCCGCCCTCTAACGCAACCATGTAGCGATGGACGTGCTCGTCCTCCTCCCTGACACGGCGACGTACCACCTCCGGCGGGGCCGGCTCCCTCCGCACCGAAACTGGCCCATGCGAACGCCACCAAATGACATCAGGGTCGACGACAGGACCCGGGGCCGGGTTCCTCATCAAGCGGCGTCCCCCCAGGCAGCACCTCCCAGTGCCAGCCCGGCGGAGCCCAGTCCCGGACATGGGTCAGTCGGACATTGTCGCGGATGGGTCGACGGCGAGGATGCAGGTCGGGCATCGTCGAGAACAAATACTAGCTATATGCCCGCAAAAAGTAACATTTTTTTAATGATTGGATATTGATAACTAAAATTTCTAAAATTTCTATATAACTAACATTTCTAATATTTCTAGAACTAAAAAAAGAAAAATTTCTAACTTTTTTATAACTATTTCTATAACTAAAAAACAGAAAAATTTCTAACAATTCTAACTTTTTTATAACTATTTCTATAACTAAAAAACAGAAAAATTTCTAACAATTCTAACATTTCTAACAATTCTAACATTTCTAACAATTCTAACATTTCTAACTATTTCTAAAAACAGAAAAATTTCTAACAATTTCAAAAAAACAGAAAAATTTCTAACAATTCTAACTTTTTTATAACTATTTCTATAACTAAAAAACAGAAAAAATTTCTATCAATTCTAACATTTCTAACTATTCTAACAATTCTAAAATTTCTAACTATTCTAACAATTCTAACATTTCTAACTATTTCTAAAAAATAGAAAAATTTCTAACAATTTCTAAAAAACAGAAAAATTTCTAACTATTTGTATAACTAAAAACAAAAAATGTATGTGTGTGTGTGTGCGCTCACCGGCGAGGCGAGAGGCGACGGGGGGCAGCGATGGGCGCGGCGATGACGGGGATGATGACGATGGGGACAGGGATGGGGCAGCGATGACGGGGACGGGGACGTACGGGCCGGGGCGGCGACAACGACGGGGACGTACGGGGCGGTGACGACGGGGACGGGGACGACGCGGGACGGGCCGGGACGGGGCGGCGGTGACGACGGGGACGACGGGGACGGGGACGACGGGGCGGCGACAACAGGGACGGGGCGGCGACGGGGGCGGCGACGAGGGATGGAGACGTGCGGGGGCGCGGCGGGCGACGGTGCAGAGGAGAAGAAGCAGATGAGAAACTGAAATTTTCGTCAGTGTTGTTTATATAGGAGGGGCCTTTAGTACCGGTTCGAGCCACCAACCGGTACTAAAGGCCCCCCCCTTTAGTACCGGTTGGTGCCACGACCCGGTACTAAAGGGGGTGCGCTGGCGCAGGTGCGGTGCGGCAATAGTCCCACCTCGCCAGCCGAGGGGCGACCGCACTGGTTTATAAACCCCCGTGCGGTAGCTCTCTCGAGCTCCTCTCCAAAGAAGGCCTACTGGGCCTACATGTTCTGTGCTGCCCTGTTGGCCTACTAGGCCTTTGCGGGCCTGCATCCTGGCCCAACAACAGGTTGGGTTTCTAGTCGTATGCCGGCCGCTTTGGCCTAGTAGGTGGTTTTTTTTATTTTTTTGCTTTATTTATTTTTGAGTTGTTTTTTTTGTGTATTTAGAGTTTCTTTGTGAATATTTTTGCTTTAGGTACAAAAAATTACAAACTTTCTGTTAGTGCCGGTAGTTTTCAAATTTGAATAGTTTAAATTTTGAATTATTTGAAATTAGTGTGAATCATTAGTTTGTGAATAACTTAACTTTAAAAATCAGTAAAGGCATGAAAGAATTTGTTTGCACATAAAATTTCTTCGCGTTTCAAATGCCAAAACACATAATTAACTACCCTAACTATTACAGAGATTCCCTTCTGGGTGTGAAACACAGAAGAAAGTGATGATAGTGAAGTCGATCACATCCCAGATCTTTGGGTGTGAAACTTTTTCTTCGCATGTGTCCCTTTGCGCCGTAACCATGGAAAATCTTCATCATTTAACGGGATGCTTGGGTCAATATTCACTGTGAATGGAGCAATTTCATCAAACTTTTCATAATCTTCTGACTTGTCTGTCTTGTCATCCACTCCCACGATGTTTCTCTTCCCAGAAAGAACTATGTGCCGCTTTGGCTCATCGTACGATGCATTCGCTTCCTTATCTTTTCATTTTCTTGGCTTGGTAGACATGTCCTTCACATAGAAAACCTGTGCCACATCATTGGCTAGGACGAATGGTTCATCTGCATACGCAAGATTGTTGAGATCCATTGTTGTCATTCCGTACTGCGGGTCTTTCGTTACCCCGCCTCGTGTCATATTGACCCATTTGCACCGAAACAAAGGGACCTTCAAACCACGTCGATAGTCAAGTTCCCATATGTCCTGTATATAACCATAATATGTTTCCTTTCCCGTCTTGGTTTCTGCATCAAAGCGGACACCACTGTTTTGGTTGGTGCTCTTCTTATCTTGGGCGATCGTGTAAAATGTATTACCATTTATCTCGTACCCTTTGAAAGTCATTATATTCGAAGATGGTAACTAGGACAGCAAGTACAAGTCATCTTCAATAGAGGTGTTATGCATGGTACGTGTCTGCAACCAGCTGGCAAAACTCCTGGTTTGTTCATGTGTAATCCAGTCATCAGACCGCTCCGGGTGTTTGGAGCGTAGCAAATTCTTGTGTTCATCCATATACGGAGCCACCAAGGCGGAATTCTGTAGAACTGTGTAGTGTGCTTCAGTGAGAGAATGTCCGTCCATACATATTATTTGTTCCCCTCCTAGTGTGCCTTTTCCATCCAGTCTGCCCTTATGCCGCGATTCAGGAACACCAATCGGCTTATGGTCAGGAATAAAGTCAATACAAAACTCAATGACCTCCTCATTTTGATGGCCCTTGGAGATGCTTCCTTCTGGCCTAGCACGGTTATGAACATATTTCTTTAAGACTCCCATGAACCTCTCAAAGGGGAACATATTGTGTAGAAATACAGGACCCAAAACATTAATCTCTTCGCATAGGTGAACTAGGACGTGCGTCATGATGTTGAAGAAGGATGGTGGGAACACCAACTCCAAACTGACAAGACATTACACCAAATCATTCTCTAACCTTGGTATGATTTCTGGATCGATTACCTTCTGAGAGATTGCATTGAGAAATGCACATAGCTTCACAATGGCTAATCGAACGTTTTCCGGTAGAAGCCCCCTCAATGCAACCGGAAGCAGTTGCGTCATAATCACGTGGCAGTCATGAGACTTTAGGTTCTGGAATTTTTTCTCTGCCATGTTTATTATTCCCTTTATATTCGACGAGAAGCCAGACGGTACCTTAATAGTGAGCAGGCATTCAAAGAAGATTTCCTTCTCTTCTTTGGTAAGAGCATAGCTTGCATGACCCTGATGTATGCCGTCTTTTCCGTGCATACGTTGCTGGTCCTCTCGTGCCTCAGGTGTATCTTTTGTCTTCCCATACACGCCCAAGAAGCCAAGCAGGGTCACACAAAGATTCTTCGTCACGTGCGTCACGTCGATTGTGGAGCGGACCTCTAGGTCTTTCCAATAGGGCACGTCCCAAAATATAGATTTCTTCTTCCACATGGGTGCACGTCCGTCAGCGTCATCCGAAACAGGTTGTCCACCAGGACCCTTTCCAAAGACCACCTTCAAATCCTTGACCATATCATGTACATCAGCACCAGTACGGTGGCGAGGCTTCATCCGGTGATCCGCCTCACCTTTGAAATGCTTGCCTTTCTTTCTTATGGGATGCCTGCTCGGAAGAAATTGACGATGTCCCAGGTACACATTCTTCTTACAATTAGCCAAATATATACTGTCAGTATCGTCCAAACAGTGCGTTCATGCGCGGTATCCCTTGTTTGTTTGTCCTGAAAGGTTACTGAGAGCAGGCCAATCATTGATGGTCACGAACAGCAACGCCTTTAGGTCAAATTCTTCCCCCATGTGCTCATCCCACGCACGTACACCTGTTCCATTCCACAGTTGTAAGAGTTCTTCAACTAATGGCCTTAGGTACGCATCAATGTCGTTGCCGGGTTGCTTAGGGCCTTGGATGAGCACTGGCATCATAATGAACTTCCGCTTCATGCACAACCAAGGAGGAAGGTTATACAAACATAGAGTCACATGCCAGGTGCTATGGTTGCTGCTCTGCTCCCCAAAAGGATTAATGCCATCTGCGCTTAGACCAAACCATACGCTCCTTGTGTCATCTGCAAACTCCTTCTCGTACTTTCTTTCGATTTTTCTCCACTGCGACCCATCAGCGGGTACTCTCAACTTTCCGTCTTTCTTACGGTCTTCTCTGTGCCATCGCATCACCTTGGCAAGCTCTTTGTTTTGGAACAAACGTTTCAACCATGGTATTATAGGAGCATACCACATCACCTTGGCAGGGATCTTCTTCCTGGGGCGCTCGCCCTTGACATCACCAGGGTCATCGTGGCCGATCTTATAGCGCAATGCACCACATACCGGGCAAGCGTTCAAATCCTCGTACTCACCGCAGTTGTCGCGACCCGACCCGAATGGATCAAGCGCTCTGTGCTCAGGTGTCATCCCTGGATCAGTAATGCTGACACCACACAGTACATCGAAGGATTTATAGCAGAGTGGCAATCACACACTTATTACATCGTTGTCTCAAAAGAGAACTTATTACAATAAACATGGCTTAAGGCCATCTAGTGTCGATAACAGCGGAAGACTTGGAAGATAAATGGGTCCATCAACTCCAACAACATCACTGAGTATAGAACCACGACCTAAAAGCACTTACTCGTCGTCTGAAAAGTCTGCAACATGAGAAGTTGCAGCCCGAAAATGGGTCAGCATATGGAATATGCTGGCAAAGTAACACATAGAGAGTAATGAAATCAAACAGCTATACTATATGCATATATGGCTGGTGGAAAGCTCTATGGTTACAGTTTTGCGTAAAGCCAAATTTTCCCTACTGCAAAGGAATAAATTTATTTAACTATAATGGTGGTTTTGAAACATCGAGAATGGTTGACAGCATTCCGATCCCAATTAAGTAATTAAAACCCAACAACATTAATTAGAAGTAACATGTTGAGATTCACATGATATTCAAGTACTAGATACTCAAGATGTCCATAACCGGGGACACGGCTAATCATGATTAGTTTGTACACTCTGCAGAGGTTTGCGCACTTTTCCCCACAAGACTCGATCGCCTCCGTTTGGTTTCTCGCACTGCAGGGTGTTTGAGAAGACGGATGACCGAGACATAGTCTTTCAGAAGCGCTAGCACCTTACGATCGGGTAGACCGGTACACCTACATCCCCTACATCTGCTAGTCTACCACTGTAAGAGTTTGCACAACTTAGTCAACTATGCCAGAGCCCATAATGGCTTGTGGCTGCACACGGAAGTTTCTAGCATGAAAGATCTTATGATCCCTTTGAGCCTGGGTGGCGGTCCAAAAAAAACAGGCAAGTCCTGGTAACCCCAGGTGCCTCAATCCACCCAGATGTGTGTTAGGTTGCCACCTTAGATAAACCCTTAATTAACAATCTCATATCTGTCATGGATATCACTCACCCAATCCACGTCTACTAGCATAGCATGGCATAATAAGCAAACGTAGAGGTAACTCCCAAAGGTTTCATAGTAATACAGGTGATAGGTACTACCTCATTTACTTCCCATCCCACAGTTTAATTAGATCCTAATCATGCAATGTGTGAGGATTGATCTAATGCAATAAAACTGGGTTGTAGAAAAGGTATGATCAAAGTGTTACTTGCCTTGCTGATGATCCGTGAGACCTAGGGTTTCGAAGTAACAAGCGGCGCAATCCGGGTGATCTATCACAGACAAACAACAAGCACACAATAAGTACTCATCTAATGCAGAGGTAAAACTTGAACAAGAGAACGAACCAGGAAGTTCAACTTAAGAACTCCGGTTGCAAAGAAAGAACGAACCGAACAAAGAAACGGAAAACAAATGGTGGAAGAAAACAACTCGGTTCTAGCAAGTTGAAACTAGGTCAAATTTTACTGGGGCAAAAGCTTGTTTAAGTTGATTAGACAGAACGGCGGTTTCGAAACGAAACTCCAGGCGCTTGAATCACCTGATTCTGATAAACGAGCGAGAAGAAAGACTAGAACGAAGATCGGATCTGAGATCACGATCGCGGAATAAATCCGACAGAAAGAAAACAAAGAATGGTTAAACGAACGGACGTTCGTTAACCTAGAAGAATCCGGTGATCATGTTCGTTAGGACGAACGGTCCGAAAGAAGAACGAAAACCGATCTAGGAAACGAATCAGAGGAGAAGAAAAGAATCGGAACGATTAGAAGAAAACGATCCGAGGAAAAGAGACGCGGGGCAACCTTCGGCGAGGTCTCTAGCGAGGGGCTCCGGCGGCGTGGCGTGGGCAAGGTGCGGAGGCGCGGGTGTGGGGTGGCGCGGGCGACGGTGTAGGGCGCGGGGTGGGGCGCGGCTTGGGGCTTGGGGGCTTGGGGTTTGATTTGATGGGTTTAGAGGGGGGTGTTGGGGTATTTATATTGGTGAGGGGAGAGGAGACTTGGGGTAGGGGACAAGAAAAGAGAGGAAAAAGAGTCCTAGAAGAAAAAGGAAAACGGAACAAAGGAAAGGGAGGGGCTACCGGCCTTGAGTCCTATTAGGACTCGGCCTAGAGGCGAGGCGAGGCGGCGGCGCTGCCTGCGCCTGGCGCGCGCGTGCAGGGGCTGGGGCGGCCGGCTGGCTGGGCCTTTGGCCCGGCTGGCCTGGTGGGAGGCTCCTTTTGTTTTTTTTATAAATTATTCCGCGCGCAGAAAAAAAAGAAAAAGAAAACTAAACGGGCTCCAAAAATTCTAAAGTAAATTTTCCCCGACTCCTAAAAATGAGTCAAACAAAATGAACTTTTCTCCGGGCCTAAAATGCAATTTTTGAAAACACGCATTTTTTCCCTATCCAAATAAAACGCAAACAAAACTCCGGCAAAACCAAAACTTGATCTATTTATTAAATCTTCATTTTTCCTCAATTTTGGGAAAGTCATATTATTCCCCCTCCTATATTTCAAATAAATAAATCAAATGATCCCTTTTTTCAAATTCGAGAAAACTCTCAAATATGAAAATAACGAAATCTCCAACTCTCTTCGTGGGTCCTTGAGTTGCGGGAAATTTCTAGGATCAACCAAAATGCAAGAAATATGATATGCATGATGATCTAGTGTATAACATTCCAAATTGCAAATTTGGGATGTTACAAACCTACCCCCCTTAAGATGAATCTCGCCCTCGAGATTCGGGTTGGCTAGAAAATAGGTGAGGGTGGTCCTTGAGAAAATCTTCTTCTCTCTCCAAGGTGGCTTCATCCTCTGAGTGGTGGTTCCACTGAACTTTGCAAAACTCGATAACCTTGCTGCGAGTAACTCTACTGGCATATTCGAGAATCTTGACTGGCTTCTCCTCATATGTTAAGTCGTCCTTCAACTGAATCACTTCCAGCGGCACTGTATCTCTTAGCGGTTTCTCTGCCATCTCGGCATGACATCTCTTCGGCTGAGAAACATGGAATACATCATGAACTCCTGACAGTCCCTCTGGTAATTCCAACTTATAAGCGACTTCTCCCATACGCTGCAAAATCTTATATGGTCCAACGAAACGCGGTGCTAATTTTCCCTTAACTCCAAAGCGCTTAACTCCTCGAAGCGGGGATACTCGAAGATAAACCCTGTCTCCGGTTTCGTAAACTGTCTCCTTGCGTTTAGAATCTGCGTAGCTCTTCTGCCTGGACTGGGCTACCTTGAGCCTATCGCGAATCAACTTATCTTTCCGTTCAGACTCCTTAATCAAATCTGGTCCAAAGAATTGACGGTCTCCAACTTCGTCCCATGACAACGGTGTCCTGCACCTCCTTCCATATAAAGCTTCGAAAGGTGCCATCTTCAACCTGGTTTGATAGCTATTGTTGTAGGAAAACTCCGCATATGGCAAGTTATCGTCCCAACTTGATCCATAATCTAGTGCACAAGCTCTCAGCATATCTTCCAAAATCTGATTGACTCTCTCGGTCTGTCCATCTGTCTGTGGGTGAAAAGCTGTGCTGAACTCTAGTCTGGTTCCTAAAGTTTTATGCAACTGATTCCAAAACTTTGAGGTAAATTGGGTTCCTCTATCTGATACGATACTCCTCGGAACTCCATGCAAACAAATGATCCTAGTCATGTATATCTTTGCCAACTTAGCAGTGGTGTAAGTGGTCTTAACTGGAATGAAATGTGCTACCTTCGTCAAACGATCAACTACTACCCATATCGAGTCATATCCTGCTTTCGTCCTGGGTAGTCCTGTGATAAAATCCGTGCCTATCTTATCCCACTTCCATTCGGGTATCGGCAATGGTTGTAACAATCCTGCTGGCTTTTGATGCTCTGCCTTTACTCTCTGACATACGTCACAAACTGCTACATATGCTGCAATATCCTTCTTCATTCCGGTCCACCAGAATGTTTCCTTCAAATCCAAATACATCTTGGTATTCCCTGGGTGAATCAAATACGGTGAATCATGTGCCTCCTGCAAAATCAACTTCCTGATCTCCGGGTCATTGGGCACATAAACACGGTCCTCAAACCATAAGGTATCGTGCTCATCCTCACGAAATCCCTTTGCTTTTCCTTTGCTCATTCTCTCTTTTATAGCAGCAATCTCCTTGTCAGATTTCTGAGCTTCTCTGATCTTATCCATCAATGTTGACTGAATCTCCAATGCTGCTACATAGCCTCTCGGAACTATTTCCAAACATAGCTCATGAAGGTTTTCTGCTAACTCCTTAGGTACTTCTCCTGTCATTACCATATTGACATGGCTCTTACGGCTCAATGCATCAGCTACTACATTAGCTTTTCCGGGATGGTAATGCAATCTCATGTCATAATCCTTGATGAGCTCCAACCATCTCCTCTGTCTGAGGTTCAACTCCTTCTGCGTGAAAATGTACTTCAAACTCTTGTGATCCGTGTACACCTCACAATGATTTCCAATGAGGAAATGTCTCCACGTTTTCAATGCATGCACTATGGCTACTAACTCCAAATCATGCGTGGCATAATTCAACTCATGAGGCTTTAGTTGTCGTGAAGCATACGAAACAACTCTTCCTTCCTGCATAAGCGCTGCTCCAAGTCCTCGACGTGAAGCGTCGTAATACACCTCATAATCCTTGGTTTGATCTGGCAAAATCAATACTGGTGAGGTAACCAAACGTTTCTTCAATTCCTGGAAACTAGCCTCACACTCCTCAGTCCATTTGAACTTAGTATCCTTCTTCCTTCTGGTGTGGTAAGCAAAATTGACTTACTAGCACATTCAATGTTCCCTTCATACTTCGATAACCAATCCATGCCTAATATCACATCCAATCCTTGAGATTCCAATATTATTAGGTCTGAGGGAAACACATAGTTACCAATCCTTAATGGTAACCGATCACACCATCGTCTAGCCATAAACTCCGCTCCTGGTGAGCTTACTAACATGGGTGACCTAAGGGCTTGGGTTGGCAGGTTATATTTGTCCACAAATCCCCTTGATATGTATGAATGCAATGCACCAGTATCGAAAAGAACGAGTGCGGTAAATGACTTAACCAAAAACTTACCGATTACTGCATCAGGTTGATCTTCAACCTCCTCCACATTAATGTGGTTCACCTGTCCCCTATTGAAAGGGTTCGGCTTCTTCCCAGAGCTTCCATTGCCATTTCCATTCTGGCCTTCGGGACATTCATTGGCATAATGTCCGGTCTTGGAACACTTATAGAAAGTGACGTGGCTCAAATCCTTCTTGGCTGGGGTTGATGGGGTGCTGCGGTTCTGTCCATTGCTTCCTCCATTCCCATTACCATTCTTGTGGCCATTATGGTTGTGCAAGCTACCTCCTCCATGGGTATGCTGAAACTGAAATCCCAGTTTAGGGGCAAAACGGGGCTTCTGCTGGGCTCCAGAGTTATACTTCCCCTGTCCATACTTCCTCTTACGGTTCTCAATCTGCTGTTGCTTCCCTTCAAGCATGATGGCACGATCTACCAACTCCTGGTAGTTGTTGAAACTCGCTACCATCAACTGCATGCTTAGATCATCATTCAATCCTTCCAGAAACTTCTCCTACTTAGCTGCATCCGTAGCAACGTCATCTGGGGCATAACGTGCTAATTTGCTGAAGTCGTCAACGTACTGGCCAACTGTCCTTCCTTCTTGGTGTAAGTTGCGAAACTCACGCTTCTTTATGGCCATAGCTCCTGCTGAAACATGGGCAGTGCAGAAAGCTTGCTGAAACTGATCCCATGTGACAGTGTCAACTGGGTAAGTGGCTGTGAAATTCTCCCACCATGCTGCCGCGGGTCCGTCAAGCTAATGTGCGGCAAACTTCACTTTCTCACCATCCGTGCATCCTGCAGTGGTCAACTCCCTTCCTATCTTGCGGAGCCAATCGTCTGCTACTATCGGCTCGGTGCTACTGGATAACACCGGCGGATTCAGCCTAAGGAAACGGGCTAAGTGGTCAACAGGTGGTGGTGGTGGTGGGTTGTTGTTGTTGTTCTACTGGTTCTGGACTAACATCTGCATCAATTGATTCTGCTGTTGGATCAACTGAGTGAGCTCCGGTGGAAATCCATTGTCACGTCTCGGAGGCATCTGAGGGTTTAGAAAAGATGAGATATAAGAATAGAGTGAGGTCTAAAGGGAAAACACTACCCATATGCACATGAGGCAAAAGCACACAATTCACTTCAATCAATCAAACAAGGGCTTACAAACGGTCTAACTATCGCAAAAGTGCTCGGCTATATTGTGTTTACATGGGGGAATACTACTACTATCTGGTGGTCATCTAGAAATTTGAACCGGTGGAAGACTCCATGATATCTGCTCCAGCTTCGTCTTCAAAGTCGGGTTCACTTGGATCTGAATCGGTGTCGTCGATGATAATGTAGTTGTCCGGACATGCAATGTACTCGTCGTCCTCCTTGGATGCTAACTTCCTCTTGAGTTCTTCAATCTCCTGCTTAAGATCGCCATTGTGTCTTGCTAGAGCTACGATCTCGTCCATGTAGTCCTTGCGTATAGACTACAGTTCTCCTTCTAGCTCGATGATCCTTGCCTTCGCATTCTTCAATTCTATCATATCATTGCACATCTGGTTCTCGTAGCGTCGAATGTGCTGGTTTAACTCCTGGATGAATGATGCAATGGATCTATCCTTCTTGGTGCTGACTAACTCCCATTGTTCATCTCAGCGTCTGCAAATCTGGTAGATAGTGTCCTTGAGGTCTTGTTGATAAACTTCTCCAATGCGTCCTATGGTGATATGAGCTTCCATGCTCCTTCCCAGACTCTAGGTTGGTGCATTGAAAACACTATCTATAGGCTTTGTGATTGGCGCGAATGTTCTTCCCGGAACGTGAGCTTGAACCTTCCAGTGCTCCTCTTCAGGCAGAGTGGCGTTGAAGGTTCCCGTGAAGCTTGGTAGTCCAATGTTCAGGTACTTGGTGACTTCCTTCAGGTGAAATCCAAATGGTGTGCCTTCATCCGGTTGAGCGTAGTTAATCTTCGCGTTCGTCATCCTAATAGAGTAGAAAAGATGAGGAGTTAGAAAATGAGAAGGGAATGGTGTTCTATGGCTTTAACTTAGTGGTCGTGTCCTACAGTCAGCGTGTGCTCTGATACCATTCTCTGTCGCAACCCGACCCGAATGGATCAAGCGCTCTATGCTCAGATGTCATCCCTGGATCAGTAATGCTGACACCACACAGTACATCGAAGGATTTATAGCAGAGTGGCAATCACACACTTATTACATCGTTGTCTCAAAAGAGAACTTATTACAATAAACATGGCTTAAGGCCATCTAGTGTCGATAACAGCGGAAGACTTGGAAGATAAATGGGTCCATCAACTCCAACGGCATCACTGAGTATAGAACCACGACCTAAAAGCACTTACTCGTCGTCTGAAAAGGCTGCAACATGATAAGTTGCAGCCTGAAAACGGGTCAGCACATGGAATATGCTGGCAAAGTAACACATAGAGAGTAATGGAATGAAACAACTATACTATATGCATATATGGCTAGTGGAAAGCTCTATGGTTATAGTTTTGCGTAAAGCCAATTTTTCCCTACTGCAAAGGAATAAATTTATTTAACTATCATGGTGGTTGTGAAACATCGAGAATGGTTGACAGCATTCCGATCCCAATTAAGTAATTAAAACCCAACAACATTAATTAGAAGTAACATGTTGAGATTCACATGATATTCAAGTACTAGATACTCAAGATGTCCATAACTGGGGACACGGCTAATCATGATTAGTTTGTACACTCTGCAGAGGTTTGCGCACTTTTCCCCACAAGACTCGATCGCCTCCGTTTGGTTTCTCGCACTGCAGGGTGTTTGAGAAGACGGATGACCGAGACATAGTCTTTCAGAAGCGCTAGCACCTTACGATCGGGTAGACCGGTACACCTACATCCCCTACATTTGCTAGTCTACCACTATAAGAGTTCGCACAACTTAGTCAACTATGCCAGAGCCCATAATGGCTTGTGGCTGCACACGGAAGTTTCTAGCATGAAAGATCTTATGATCCCTTTGAGCCCGGGTGGCGGTCCAAAAAAAACAGGCAAGTCCTGGTAACCCCAGGTGCCTCAATCCACCCAGATGTGTGTTAGGTTGCCACCTTAGATAAAGCCTTAATTAACAATCTCACATCTGTCATGGATATCACTCACCCAATCCACGTCTACTAGCATAGCATGGCATAATAAGCAAACGTAGAGGTAACTCCCAAAGGTTTCATAGTAATACAGGTGATAGGTACTACCTCATCTACTTCCCATCCCACAGTTTAATTAGATCCTAATCATGCAATGTGTGAGGATTGATCTAATGCAATAAAACTGGGTTGTAGAAAAGGTATGATCAAAGTGTTACTTGCCTTGCTGATGATCCACGAGACCTAGGGTTTCGAAGTAACAAGCGGCGCAATCCGGTTGATCTATCGCAGACAAACAACAAGCACACAATAAGTACTCATCTAATGCACAGGTAAAACTCGAACAAGAGAACGAACCAGGAAGTTCAACTTAAGAACTCCGGTTGCAAAGAAAGAACGAACCGAACAAAGAAACGGAAAACAAATGGCGGAAGAAAACAACTCGGTTCTAGCAAGTTGAAACTAGGTCAAATTTTACCGGGGCAAAAGCTTGTTTAAGTTGATTAGACAGAACGGCAGTTTCGAAACGAAACTCCAGGCGCTTGAATCACCTGATTTCGATAAACGAGCGAGAAGAAAGACTAGAATGAAGATCGGATCTGAGATCACGATCGCGGAATAAATCCGATAGAAAGAAAACAAAGAACGGTTAAACGAACGGACGTTTTAACCTAGAAGAATCCGGTGATCACGTTCGTTAGGACGAACGGTCCGAAAGAAGAACGAAAACCAATCTAGGAAACGAATCAGAGGAGAAGAAAAGAATCAGAACGATTAGAAGAAAACGATCCGAGGAAAAGAGACGCGGGGCAACCTCCGGCGAGGGGCTTCGGCAGCGTGGCGTGGGCAAGGTGCGGCGGCACGGGTGTGGGGTGGCGCGGCGGCGGTGTAGGGCGCGGGGTGGGGCGTGTCTTGGGGCTTGGGGGCTTGGGGTTTGATTTGATGGGTTTAGAGGGGGGGTGTTGGGTATTTATATTGGTGAGGGGAGAGGAGACTTGGGGTAGGGGACAAGAAAAGAGAGGAAAAAGAGTCCTAGAAGAAAAAGGAAAACGGAACAAAGGAAAGGGAGGGGCTACCGGCCTTGAGTCCTACTAGGACTCGGCATAGAGGCGAGGCGAGGCGGCGGCGCTGCCTGCGCCTGGCGCGCGCGCGCAGGGGCTGGGGCGGCCGGCTGGCTGGGCCTTTGCCCCGGCTGGCCTGGCGGGAGGCTCCTTTTGTTTTTTTATAAATAATTCCGCGCGTAGAAAAAGAAAACTAAACGGGCTCCAAAAATTCTAAAGTAAATTTTCCCCGACTCCTAAAAATGAGTCAAACAAAATGAACTTTTCTCCGGGCCTAAAATGCAATTTTTGAAAACACGCATTTTTTCCCTATCCAAATAAAACGCAAACAAAACTCCGGCAAAACCAAAACTTGATCTATTTATTAAATCTTCATTTTCCTCAATTTTGGGAAAGTCATATTATTCCCTCTCCTATATTTTTGATATCGGAAAAATTATTGAAGATGAAATAAATAAATCAAATGATCCCTTTTTTCAAATTCGATAAAACTCTCAAATATGAAAATAACGAAATCTCCAACTCTCTCCGTGGGTCCTTGAGTTGCGGGAAATTTCTAGGATCAACCAAAATGCAAGAAAATATGATATGCATGATGATCTAGTGTATAACATTCCAAATTGCAAATTTGGGATGTTACAGCGGTAGAGGATGCAATCATTAGGGCATGCATGTATCTTCTGCACCTCTAACCCTAGAGGGCAGACAGCCTTCTTTGCTTCGTACGTACTCTCGGGCAATTCGTTGTCCTTTGGAAGCATATCCTTTATCATTACCAGCAACTTTCCAAATCCCTTGTCAGATACACCATTCTCTGCCTTCCATTGCAGCAATTCCAGTGTGGTGCCCAGCTTTTTCTTGTCACCTACCAATTCGGGTACAACAATTTTTTGTGATCCTCTAACATGCGCTGCAACTTTTTCTTCTCCAAATCACTTGCGCAGTTTCTCTTTGCATCGGCAATGGCCCGACCTAGATCATCAATGGGCTCATCTGATGCCTCTTCTTCAGCTTCTTCCCGCATTGCCGGCTTAGCTTCTTCCCGCATTACCGGCTCAGCTTCTTCCCCCATTGTTGTATCATCGTATTCAGGGAACCCATGGCCAGGATAGCTATCGTCGTCCTCTTCTTCTTCATTGTCTTCCATCATAACCCCTCTTTCTCTGTGCTTGGTCCAAACATTATAGTGGGGCATGAAACCGGACTTAAACAGGTGGACGTGAATGGTTCTTGACATAGAGTAATTGTGACCATTCTTACAGCGAGCACATGGACACGGCATAAAACCATACACCCGCTTGTTTGCCTCAGCCGCAAGCAGAAAAGTATGCACACCCTCAATGAACTGGGGAGAGCATCGGTCATCGTACATCCATTGCCGGCTCATCTTCATTACACAACACCGAATAGACCAAATTAATACAAGTTCATACATAAAGTTCATACAACACTTAAATGCAACAAAAAAATAACTCTCTAGCTAAAGCATTTAAATGCAACAACAAATACGATCAAGATCGCAACTAAGGTAACAATGGATCCAACAGCATAATGATACCAAGCCTCACTATCGATGGCATATTTTCTAATCTTTCTAATCTTCAAGCGCATTTTCTCCATCTTGATCTTGTGATCATCGACGACATCGGCAACATGCAACTCCAGTTCCATCTTCTCCCCCTCAATTCTTTTCAATTTTTCTTTCAAGTACTCGTTTTCTCTTTCAACTAAATTTAACTTCTCGACAATAGGGTCGGTTGGAATTTCTGGTTCACATACCTCCTAGAAAAAATTTCTATGTCAACTTGATGGGCATAATTTGTCATAAACACGAAATGCAACTAGTTTTAAAAGAGATTATATATACCACATCCGAATCATAACAAGGACGAGGCCCGACGGGGACGGATATCAAAACCATGGCACTATATGTATAACAAACAACGTACGGGTAAGATAATTATACGAGTAACTATATATCCAAATCACACAAACATCAATTTTTATATAAAATTTCATGAACAAGAGGCTCACCACAAGGTGGTGCCGGTGATGGGACGGTGCGGGCGATCGACGGTGGTTATGATGGAGATTTAGAAGGCACTAAGTAAACCACACCTACGTATGGAAACTAAGTGTTATTTTTGACCTCAAATTGCATATAAATCAAATACTAGCATATATATATATATATATATATATATATATATCCTCCCAAATTACTAAATTCACAAATTAATCACTATATAAAGCATTGCAAGAGCTAATCTAGTAATGAGAGATGAAAGGACAAAGTTGCTAACCTTTGTGATCATTTGAATGGATGGGGGCCTTCAAATCTTGACAAATTTTGGGCAAAATGTGTGATGAGCTCGAGAGGAAGAGGGGAAGAACAGAGAGGAGAGGGGAAATGGGAAGAACAGAGCGAGCTCGGGTGGACGAAGGGTTTATGTAGGACGACCTTTAGTACCGGTCCGTGCAAAGAACCGGTACTAAAGGGGCTGGAGGGGCCCCAGTCTGACAACATCCTGCCACCACTCTCATTAGTACCGGTTCGTGGCACGAACCGGTGCTAAAGGTTCGCCACAAACCGGTACTAATGAAAGCGGCCCAGCTAGCCGTTGGAACTGGCACTAATGTATACATTAGTGCAGGCTCAAATACAAACCGGCACTAATGTGCTTCACGTTTGACCCTTTTTCTACTAGTGGAAGAGATTATGGTAGGGTACGAAACCACCTCAAAGTTATTATTTCCAATCAATCCGTTGGGCTATTCCTATAAGTGTCACAAACAACCCTAGAGTTCGTACTAGAATAACACCTTAAGACACAAATCAACCAAAACCCTAATGTCACCTAGATACTCCAATGTCACCTCAAGTATACATGGGTATGATTATACAATATGCATCACACAATCTCAGATTCATCTATTCAACCAACACATAGAACTTCATAGAGTGCCCCAAATTTCTACCGGAGAATCACGATGAAAACGTGTGCCAACCCGTATGCATAGGTTCATGGGCGGAACCCGCAAGTTGGTTACCAAAACATACATCAAGTGGCACGCGGTATCTCATTGTCACCACAGATATCCATGGCAAGACATACATCAAGTGTTCTCAAATCTTTAAAGACTTCAATCCGATAAGATTACTTCAAAGGGAAAACTCAATTCATTACAAGAGAGAAGAGGGGGAGGAGAAACATAAGATCCAACTATAATAGCAAAGCTCGCGATACATCAAGATCGTATCATCTCAAGAACATGAGAGAGAGAGAGAGATCAAACACATAGCTACTGGTACATACCCTCAGCCCCGAGGGAGAACTACTCCCTCATCGTCATGGAGAGCACCGGGATGATGAAGATGGCCACCGGAGAAGGATTGCCCCCTCCGGCAGGGTGCCGGAACGGGTCTAGATTAGTTTTTGGTGGCTACGGAGGCTTCTGGCGGCGGAACTCCCGATCTATCTTGCATTCTGGAAGTTTTAGGGTATGTGGATTTATATGGGTGCAGGGAGGACGTCGGAGGAGCCACGGGGGCCTCACGAGACAGGGGGCGCGTCCTAGGGGGGGCCCACCCTCGTGAGCACCTCGTGTCTCCCCTGATATGGGATCCAAGTCCATCAGGTGTGTTTCCTTCCAAAAATAACTTCTCCAGTTGATTTCGTTCCATTTCGACTCCGTCTGATATTCCTTTTCTTCGAAACACTGAAATAGGCATAAAACAGCAAATCTGGGCTGGGCCTCCGGTTAATAGGTTAGTCCCAAAAGTAATATAAAAGTGGATAATAAAGCCCAATATTACCCAAAATAGTAGATAATATAGCATGGAGCAATCAAAAATTATAGATACGTTGCAGACGTATCAGATAACAATAGCAACGGAAAAGTAAATAAGCGAAGAACAATATATGGAAAGCTCGTAGGCAATGGATTGGTGATAGAGAATTATGTCGGATGCGGTTCATCATGTAATAGTCATAACCTAGGGTGACACAGAACTAGCTCCAATTCATCAATGTAATGTAGGCATGTATTCCAAATATAGTCATACGTGCTTATGGAAAAGAACTTGCATGCCATCTTTTGTCCTACCCTCCCGTGGCAGCGGGGTCCTTAAGGAAACTAAGGGATATTAAGGCCTCCTTTTAATAGAGTGCCGGACGGAAGCATTAACACATAGTGAATACATGAACTCCTCAAACTAAGGACATCACCGGAAGTGGTCCCGATTACTGTCACTTCAGGGTTGCCGGATCATAACACATAGTAGGTGACTATAGACTTGCAAGATAGAATCAAGAACTCTCATATATTTATGAGAACATAATAGGTTCAGATCTGAAATCATGGCACTCGGGCCCTTGTGACAAGCATTAAGCATAGCAAAGTCATAGCAACATCAATCTCAGAACATAGTGGATACTAGGGATCAAACCCTAACAAAACTAACTCAATTACATGATAAATCTCATCCAACCCATCACCGTCCAGCAAGCCTACGATGGAATTACTCACGCACGGCGGTGAGCATCATGAAATTGGTGTTGGAGGATGGTTGATGATGACGATGGCGACGGATTCCCCTCTCCAGAGCCCCGAACGGACTCTAGATCAGCCCTCCCGAGAGAGTTTAGGGCTTGGCGGCGGCTCCATATCGTAAAACGCGATGAATCTTTCTCCCTAATTTTTTCTCTCTCCGAACACGAATATATAGAGTTGGAGTTGTGGTCGGAGGAGCTTCATTGGGCCCATGAGGTAGGGGGGCGCACCCAGGGGGGCAGGCGCGCCCCCGCCCTCGTGGCTTGGGTATGGGCCCCCTGGCCTTGATCTTTTTCCAATATTTTTTATTATTTCCAAAAATACGCTCCGTGGAGTTTCAGGTCATTCCGAGAACTTCTGTTTCTGCACATAAATAACACCATGGCAATTCTGCTGAAAACAGCGTCAGTCCGGGTTAGTTTCATTCAAATCATGCAAGTTAGAGTCCAAAACAAGGGCAAAAGTGTTTGGAAAAGTAGATACGACGGATACGTATCAACTAACTCAAATTTCCCCCCTTTTTCATCGAATGACCAAAAGGGACGAAATATGAGGACTAACGCCCCTAAAGAAAAGTCACGAAGTTGATGGAGGAGCGCCAGCATTGTTGGGGTCGTCTGTTGATGCAGGGCCTACCGCAGTGTCATTCAAGTCTTCATGCTCATCAGTCTCGCGCGATGAAGAATATGAACTGGCCACAAGTTGAGGAACTTTGACCTTCTTGAATTTCTTCGATGGTGGTTGTGCCCAGTCAAAGTGCTGTTGAAATTCCATCTTCTTGAGATCTTCAGCACTGTAGAGGTTAGACGGAATAGCCCATGTGCAGTCAAAGACTTCATGCAGATAATAGTGATTCTTCTTCACAATGTTTTGAGTGACTGTCATGTTCTGAAGAATAGCACTGAACTGACGCTTGACCCACTTGTGGTTGCGATCAACCTGCTGGTGAAGATTGAGGAGAAGCTCACAATCAGTCATCACCCTGGGAGCAGTGGCTTGAGGATTTTGCTTTGAGGCATTTGCGGCAGAGTCATGAGTGGCATAGTCCTCATTGGTGGAATAAGAAGCAGCTTAGCGAAACTATCCATCCAATGGACGAGTGCCTTCATCAATTATAGCAGCCTTGCCCTTCTCACCAGCTGAGGAAATAGTCCGTTTGAGGACTTAAAGTGGGGGCAAGTAGCTGACATGATTTTGCAAATCATCCTTGTAATGAATGGAAGACCTTGTTCTCATGAATCTCATGATCCAGGGAGCGTAAGGCTTCAATTCAAAAGGTGATAGAGCGACATTGGCCAGATTCCTCATGAAGAAATTGTGGTAGTTGATGGGAATACCATGGATGATGTTGAAAGGCAGATTCTTCATGATGCCAAAAACTTCTTCATCAACAGAGTTGTGGCCCTTAATTGGACTGAGGGTTTTGGTCAATATCATGTATATGGTCCTTGGCACATAGAGCAGTTCCTTGATGAGGAATTGGGTCCTTGGAGCTTGGCCAGGCTTCAATGGCTTCATCAGCACTTGCATCAGATGGTTTGATAGTATAGGTTCATCATAGATGCACCTTGCACCTTTAGTGGGAGGACTGACTGGAACGTCGTGAAGAAATTCAGAGGCTGGTGCTTTGTAGTGAGTATTGTCAGTCATCCAGTCCAATACCCATGAGTTGACGTCTTCAACATTGCCAGTGATGTGCAATGTGGCATAGAACTAAAGAATGAGTTCTTCATTCAAGTCATAGATGTCGGTGCAGAGGTTGAGCAGTCCAGCGTCATGAAGAACTCTGAGGACTGGGGTGAAGCAGGGCAGCGACTCCATGTCCACAAGAGGTATTTATTCATGGTCAAAGATCTTGTCCTTGTCGAATAGCAGAGAAGAATAGAAATTCATTTGGCTTGCTGTCCAGAAGCCCTTGCGTCTGAGTCTTGCAGAGTCATATGGATTATAGTCCATGAAGAATATGTGCTCAGCAAAGAAGTCATTAGCTTTGAACTTCTGCTTCTTGGAGTGAGGATTTTGAGGCTCGGGCTGAATATTTGCAGTGGTTGCCAGCCTCTTGAATCACAGTTTCTTGAGCCATAGGCTGAGGAATTTCAGTGGGAATTTCTTTACCAGCCTTGGCCTCCATCTCAATAGCAACATTTTTATCAGCGTTAGTGGCTGGAAATTCTTCATGTATAGGGAGGAGAGATGCTTGGAGTTCTTCAGATCCCGTGTGAATTTCTTCGATCTGAACAGGGGACTGAGGAATTTGTTGCAGAGGTGTAAACAGTGGTGAATTGGGGTGATGACTTTCCCAGTAGTCATCATTCAGAATAGGAGTGGTGCACCCAATGTCCACGTCTTCATCTTCCTCATCTATTTCTTCAACGCCGGTCTCTTCACCAGTGAACTGAGGCATGGGCGATGAAACTAGTGGGGTTGAAGGGATGTTATCCACTTCAATTTCTTCATCCAACTGCTTTGATGAAGCAGCAGAAGGATCTTCTTTATCTGATTCATTGGGAATCGCATTTTCTTCACCAAAGAGAACAATCTCCTTTGATGACATGCTTGATAGAGGAACAACACCTATAGGCTTTTCATAGGAGCTTGTCAAAGTCTTCACCTTCTTTGGAGCGGAGGACTCTGAGAAAGCAGATGCTTTCCTTTTCTTCACAGCTACTCATTCTGCAGCCTTAGTTTTCTTCACTTCTGATGCAGAAGGAAGGTTGATGCTTGTAGTTGGTGCAGGAGGAACAGAGGAAAAAGGTTCAGTTTTTTTAGGCACAACTGATGCAGTTGTCCTGGCTTGGTCAATCTCTTCAGGTGCTGTAGCAGATGCTTCAACAGGCCTGGCTTGTTCTTCAGGCGCAACACTAGAGGTTGCCTTGGCAGTTTCTTCAGCGGCTGGAATGTCTCCATCAGCCCTGGTGCATTTAGTTTCTTCAGCAGTCTAATTTTCATCAGTGGTGTTGGCATGCTCTTCTGTAGGCTGAGCAGATGCTTCAGCCTGAGGAATTTCTTGTTGCGCTGGGGCTGCAACATTGGAGGTGAATCCTTTCGCCATCTTGACGAATCTGACTTTGGCTCCTAGCCAATCTGCACGATATGCATCAAATTGATCACTGAGTCCTTTGATCTCAGCTTGCATGGCCACAAGTTCATCAGTTGTCATTGTGACTACATGCTTCTTCAGAAAACGCTCTTCTTGTACTGAGCTTTCCTCAGCTGCCTGGCCTTCTCAAACTTCCATTTTTCTTCGCCTGTGAAGGCGGTCAGCATATGATTTTGGCCAGGTGTGAGATATAAGTCAGGCATAGGAGTGTTGGGGTCCTTGTGCTAGAGATCAATGAAGTCTAGGATCAACTTGGGATCCAGCAGAAGAGGCACGTTTGTGCCTTCGGCTCTAGCGGCCCGTTGATGTCTGTCTCTGATGATTTCCTCTAATTCTTCATCATCAGCCTTGTCTTCACTAGACGGAATATGGAAGGCGACCTGCTTCTTGTGAGGACTTGGCCTTATGCCTCGTCCAACTGTGGCCTTAGTCTTCAGCAAAGTTGGGCCTGTTGAGGACTGAAGAGGAGCTGGGGAACTTGCAGACGCTCCTGAAGCAATTGAGATGCTAGTGGTCCTTTGACACGAGGCGAGGTGCACATGTGCTGAGGACTTTGTAGGAGCAGCTGAAGATTTTGCAGCAGAGGGGACTGGAGCTGCTTGAGGAATTGGCCGTGAGGGCTTTGAAGAGCTGGACCGTGAGGGCATTGCTGAGGAACTTGTTCGTGAGGGCATTGAAGCAGAGGCACTGGGCTTGTGTGCAGGCTTCTTGGGCATAGCCTTCTTAGGCTTGCTAGCAGAGGGAGTAGCAGAGTCTTCATAGAATTTTCTCACTGCTTCCTTGGCCATTTTAGCCAACTTGGCTTGCCGTTTGGCCCATTCATCAGGATAGTCCTCACCATGCTTGAAGCTAGTGGGATCAGCAATTTGACCAGATGCCAATGGAGGTCTTGGGCAAGGAGGGTGTAACGCGAATTTCTTCATGTATTTGGGAGTTACATATCTGTACTCCCTCCATTCCCGTGCCCATCTCCTCTCAATCTTTTGTCTGCGCACCTTGCGCTCATTCTTGGTTTCTTCAGCTAGTGTGCAGTACCCTGCATAGATGTCATCAGGGATCTCAAACGCTATGTTGACTTCCAATCTCTTTCCTCCCTTCTGAGGTCTCTTGCCATCAGCCATTTTCTTCAGCTGAGGAATTTGAACAACAAAATTCTCTAAAGAGGTATGCAATTTTTCTTCGAGGAACACTACAAATAAGTTAAGTTGATGAGAACCTAGTGATTCAGTAACAGACATGAGTACCTGTGAATAGAGTATAGGTGTGAAGAATTTGGAGAGGTCACATGCGCTTTGAGAAGTTTTTTAAAATGGAACAAGTTTGAGGAATTTGACCAGGAGTGTCTTGAGGAATTTCAATAAGCGGTCTTTGACTTAGGTTCCAGAGTTGTATAGATTGAAAAATCCACACAATTGAGGAATCTTGAAGAAAAACATTGCTTAGAGAAATAGATCAAGAACAGATGCAAGTGAGGTGTTTAACTAGTAGGAAGTTGGGGAATAAACACCTTTTGAAGATTTTGTGAAAATCATCAGAATCAACAAGGGCAGTAAAAATAGATTTTATTTACCCTTGATGAAGAACACGACAAACTGGGAAGTGTAGATGGGAAGTTCGTCCGTTCAGATCTTCCATGCCCTAACTTGGCATCAGAAGACAGCTACGGCGGCAGAGTGAAGATTTCCGCGGCCGGCGCGAGTACAACGGCGACGAGGTCGAGGCAGTGAAGCTCTTCCTCACCGGTGACGATGGAACTAGCGGTGGTGCTAGGTTTGGAAGCTCGAGCAAGGGGAGTGAGGTCGAGCGGGGTAAATGAAATCTGAGGAGGGAGAGAGGTATTTATAGCCGAGGTGAAAAACCGCTCGCCTGAAGAAATTGGATGAACGTGCCGCTGACCCTTCTCATCCTAGTGACATGTGTCACCCACGTATAGTGAGGTGGAGATCGTCTGAGAACGTGGGTGAATAGAATAATCATATTGTGGGATGTGAACCGGTTTGAGCGGCAAAAGCCAAAAATTGAGATATGAAAATTTTAATGTTTCATTCGCAAATTCTTCAGCTGACAAGGACATAGTGAAGATTTTGAACGGGTTTCAAATAGAACGCATATGAAGAGTTTGTGAACAGACTGGGTTGAGTATAGCATAGAGGGGGAAGGGTGCGATCACATTCACTTAGTAGAGAAGTCAACTTGAAGATTTAGCAATAAGTGAATGATGTAGAGGACTGAAAACTCATTATATATATAGCCAATGAAGAACACAAACGAAAAGAGTGAAGACTATGCAAAGTTGAAGAATTTGAATAACTGACGAATTTCACAACTAAAGAAATACTCAAATTGAAGATTTTCAACTTTTGTTGGTGGCGTGACCCACCGTATAAGAATGATGATTTCATATGCCGTGTACAATTGTTGTACGGCTCTGAGAATCAAATTCTTCGTTAATTTCTTCACACTTAGCGGGTTCGTCTTCATTGATTGAAGAAAAACGTCACTTCATGTGTTGCACATCTAAGTCATCAATTTTGCATAAGTGTTAGGATGTGTGTCCTTTCCAAAGAACATTCGAAGATTCTAAGATATTTAGCTCACACCGTAACATGCTAAATCTCTTCTCATCCAAGGGCTTTGTGAATATATCGGCTAGCTGTTCTTCAGTCTTCACGTGCTCGATAGAGATGTTGCCCTTCAACACATGATCTCGAAGAAAATGATGACGAATCTGGATGTGCTTTGTCTTTGAGTGCTAAATTGGGTTATGAGCAATCTTGATGGAACTCTCATTGTCACAATAGAGAGGCACATTCTTCACATTGATGTCGTAGTCCTTCAGGGTTTGCTTCATCCAGAGCAATTTAGCACGGCACGAACCAGCAGCAATGTACTCAGCTTCAGCACTAGAGAGTGATACACAATTCTGCTTCTTCGAGGACCAACATACTAAGGATCGTCCGAGGAAATGACATGTGTTTGATGTTGACTTGTGGTCCACACGATCACCAGCATAGTCAGAGTCAGAATATCCAATGAGATCAAAAGCCGAGCCCTTGGGATACCATAATCCAAGTGTTGGTGTGTGAGCTAGATATCGAAGAATATGCTTCATAGCCTTATGGTGTGATTCCTTCGATGTAGCTTGAAAACAGGCACACATGCAAACACTAAACATAATATTTGGGCTAGATGCACATAGATACAATAAAGAACCAATCATGGAGCGGTATACCTTTTGATCAAAGTCTATACCATTTTCATCAGTGCATAGATGGCCATTTGTGGGCATAGGGATTTTGACGCCTTTGCAATCTTGCATGCTGAATTTCCTCAACACATACTTGAGGTATTTCTCCTGAGATATGAAGATGTTGTTGCGTTGTTGACAAATTTGAAGACCTAAGAATAATTTCAATTCTCCCATCATAGACATTTGATATTCCTCACTCATCATATAGGCAAATTCGTCAGTGTAACGTTGGTTAGTATAGCCAAATATAATATCATCAACATAGATTTGGCACACGAATAATTCATCATCATAGGTTTTGGTGAAAAGGTCAAGTGAACCGGGTTTGAATCCTTTCTTCATGAGGAATTCCTTAAAAGTATCATACCACGCCCGTGGGGCCTGCTTGAGGTCATAAAGGGCCTTGTTGAGTCTGAAGACTTTGTCGGGATGCTTTGGATCTTCAAAACCTGGGGATTGAGCAACATATACTTCTTCCTCAAGCTTACTATTGAGGAATGCACTTTTCACATCCATTTGATATAAGATGATATTATGATGGTTAGCATAAGAAAGCAATATGCGAATCGCCTCAAGTCTAGCAACAGGTGCAAAAGTTTCATTGAAATCAATTCCTTCAACCTGTGTGTAGCTTTGAGCTACAAGCCATGCCTTATTCCTCACCACAAGGCCATTTTCATCTTGCTTGTTGTGGTAGACCCATTTTGTGCCAATGATATTGTGCTTGTGTGGGTCTGGTCACTTGACAAGTTCCCAGACATTGTTGCCCTCGAATTGATGTAGTTTCTCTTGCATTGCTTCAATCCACTCAGGCTCCAGAAATGCCTCATCTACTTTGGTGGCCTCTGTGATAGAGACAAAAGCAAAGTTCCCACAAAATTTAGACAAATTTGAAGCTTTTGAGCGTGTGAGAGGACCTGGTGCTTTGATATTGTTGATGATTCTCTCAATCTGCACTTCATTAGCAACACGAGGATGAGCGGGTTGACGACGTTAAGGGGGCTCAACGTTTTATTCAGAGCCATTTTCTTCAGGTGCACTAGCATGATGTTCTTCATGTTCTGGAATGACTACTTCAGCGGATTCTTCGGTAGGAATGACATCCTCAGTAGCCTTGAACTTAATGGATTCCTCAAGTGATATTTCATCTAGCACAGGAGGTAGGTGCTCTCTTTGCGAGCCGTTAGTTTCATCGAACCGCACATCTACAGGTTCAACAACCTTGTGGTGATAGGTCTTGAAGACTCTGTAGGTGTGCAAGTCCTTTCCGTAACCAATCATAAAACCTTCATGTGCTTTTGGTGCAAATTTAGAATTGTGATGAGGATCTCTAATCCAACATTTAGCACCGAAGAGTTTGAAATAACTCACATTGGGTTTCTTGTCGGTGAGGAGTTCATATAAGGACTTTTTGAAGAATTTGTGAAGATATACCCTGTTGATGATGTGGCACACAATATCAATTGCCTCAGGCCAGAAGCAAGGAGGCGTCTTGTATTCATCAAGCATAGTGCGAGCCATCTCAACAAGAGTCATGTTCTTGCGCTCCACGATGCCATTTTGCTGAGGAGTATAAGCAGCAGATAATTCGTGAGTAATACCAAGTTCATCAAGATAGTCATCAAGACTAGTATTCTTGAACTCGGTCCCATTATCACTTATGATGCGCTTGATCTTCACACCAAAGTTGGTTGAAGCCCTCGAGGAAAATCGTTTGAAGACATCATGCACTTCAGTTTTGTAAGTGATGATATGCACCCATGTGTAACAAGAATAGTCATCAACAATGATGAAGCCATATAAAGATGCAGCATTCGTAAATGTGGCATAATGCGTAGGGCCAAAGAGATCCATGTGAAGCAATTCAAATGGACGAGTGGTAGTCATGATGGTCTTTCAGGGATGCTTGGCCTTGGTCATTTTTCTAGCTTCACAAGCTCCACATAGATGATCCTTGAGGAATTTGATACCCTCGATGCCAATGACATGCTTCTTCTTCGCGAGCATGTGCAAGTTCCTCATGCCAGCATGACCAAGTCATCGATGCCATAGCCAGCGTTCTGAAGCTTTTGCAAGTAGACATGTAGCAGGTTGTAGTCCTGTAGAGAAATCAACAATATACAAATCTCCTCTCCTAAATCCTTCGAAGACTTTGTAATTGTCAGCTTCCATGATCACAACACAATGATACTTGCCAAAGACAACAACCATATCAAGATCACAAAGCATTGAGACAGACATGAGGTTGAACCCTAAGGACTTGACAAGCATGACTTTGTCCATGTGTCGATCCTTTGAGATTGCAACCTTACCTAGACCCAATACCTTGTCAGCGTAGGTGATATGCTTCAGATGCGATGGAGATAAAGCAGTGTCCATCAATAAGTTCCTGTCACCAGTCATGTGATTTGTACATCCACTGTCGAGGACCAACTCAGTGGCTTTGGGTTGATCATCCTGCAAATGAATTAGTCCATCTTACGAACTCATATACTTCAGCAGTGAAGAATATGACATCAGATTCATCAGATCAATGTCATCAAGCAATAGAACAGATATAGCAGTATGAGGAAGTGAGAAATGAAATTCATTTCTTCATGATTAGCTTGCGTCCTTTCAAGCGTATTCAGGTCTCCAGCAAATTCATCAGACATTTAAGTTCGTCTGGAGACCTGACCCTACATAAGAGATTAGTTCTTTTTCTTCACCACCCACATCTGGAGGGGTGGCAAAGAGTTCATCATTCTGTGAGCTCCATAAGAGAAAGGTGGCATAGAAGCCAGTCCACTTTGTTTCACAGAAGAGGGGTTAGAGTAAGCATATGAATAAGCAGAGAAATTCTTCGAGGAATTATGAACATAATGATTTGAAGAATAATGCACATATTCATAACCCTTAGATCTTCCGTGCGAAACGGAGGTGTTAGCATGATGATGTTCATATGAAGAATTTGATCCACATGAGGAATTTGGTCCATATGAGGACTTGGATCCATATGAAGACTTTGGTCCATATGAAGAATTTGATCTAGGGTTCCTATTCTTCATAGGTGATGTCATGATGACATTCACTTGAAGACTTTCAAGGAACCTTTTGGGAACCCAAATTTTCTTCATAGGGGGACCGTTCCTGCAGTTAGTGCCAACATATCTCGCAAATACTTCACCATTCTGATTTTTGAACAGTTTATAGTTGGAGTCAAATGACTCATCAGAAGAATATGAAGATTCACATGTAAAGCCAGATAAAGTAGATGGATCCACTGAAGGTCCCTTTGCAGCAACCCATGAGGTTTTAGGATACTGCTCAAGTTTCCAGTAGGTCCCATCAGCATTGAGTTTCCTCTCAAAGGCAATACCCTCTTTCCTAGAGTTCCTGTTGAGGATCTGCTTTTTAAGCACATCACAAAGAGCCTTATGCCCTTTGAGGCTTTTGTACATGCCTGTCACGTACAATTCCTTCATCCCTGCATGGTCAGTGATACTAGTAGCATCCTCAGATGAGGAATTTGTGATAAAAGAGACAGTTGAAGAATTTGCAGCAATAGAATCATTTGAACTTTCAGGTGACGAATTAGCAGATTCATGTTCAATGCATTTCAAACATGGTGGAATGAATTCAACTTGAGCGGAACTGATCTGTTGAGCAAGCAATGAATCATGTTCCTTCTGAAGATCTTCATAACTCACCCTTAGCTGCTCAAGATCTTGCTTTCTTAGAAATTCATAAGAAAGCTTCTCATGATCAGATAAGGGAGTGTTATGATGACTCTGAAGATTATCAAACTTAGTCTGAAGTCTCTGAAGATTTTCAGTCAAAGTTTTAGTACGATCCATTTCTTCACCCAACATATCATCGCTCTCATCTAGCATGTTTTGAACTTTTTCCAAAGCTCTTTGTTGTTTAGTGGAAAGGGAAGCAAGTTTGGTATAACCAGGTCCAAATTCATCACCAGATTCATCATCACTAGACTCGGATAGGTAGCATTCAGTTACTTTGGCACCTTTTTCCATAAGGCATGGTGCAGAGGATGATGATTCTGGATCAAAACTCATAGCCTTGGGCAATTCCTTGAAATCGTCAAACCAGGGATCATGACGAGTTCGATGACCTTCATAGACCTTAGAGAGTCGGTCTCAGATGAGGTTAAACCAAAATCACACAGAACAAGGGAATACCTTGCTCTGATACCAATTGAAAGTGTGTTATATCGACACTGAGGAATTTCAGGGTGAGGAAATTACTAAGCTACAAACTACTTAGCAGCAGAATAAGTACTCAAATGCAAGCATAATAGAGTAGTAGCACAGTCATCATGATGAAATGAAAACAAGCACAGAGTACAAGTAGCATAAACACAGGATAAACAGGCTGGAGACAAACTGACTGAAGAAATAGGATTGAGGAAGTTGAGAAAGTCTTCAGTCAAAGTCTTCAAACAGTAATGATCAAGTACTTCTACACACAAATGAGGAAATGAAAGAGTTGAGGAAATAGAACTAGTAGCTTGGTGAAGACGATGATTTGGTAGACCAGTTCCAACTGTTGTGACAGTCGTACGTCTGGTTGGAGCGGCTAGCTATTTCAACCTGAGGGCACACAGTCCTCACCGTATTCTCATTGAGGTAAGGTCACACAGACCTCGCCCAATCACTTGTGGTAAGTCTTCGGCTGACTTCCAAACCTTCATAGACTCGGTCACTTCGCGATGCACAATTTCCTCTTGGATGCTCTAGACCATGACGCCTAACCGTCTAGAGGATGCACAGTCCTCAAAGCTAACAAGTGTCGGTTCCACACAGGAACAATCTCTTCAGTGATGCTCAATCACTTTGGGTTTGTATGTGTTTGGTTTGGGTATTGGGTTTTTCATCACTTGATGATTTTCGCTCAAAGTCCTCGGAGGATGGGATGCTCTCAATGACAAGTGTCAGTTTCTCGCGGAGCAGCCAACCAGCTAGTGGTTGTAGGGGCGGCTATTTATAGCCTAGGGAGCAGTCCGGCATGATATGACATAAATGCCCTTCAATGATATGACTGTTAGGTGGGTAGATATTTTGGGATAGCTGGCGCATAGCACAACAACGGCCGGAAATTTGGCTATCAAATTCCTCAGGGCTATCATGTTCCTCACTTCTAGGCAATCCGGACTCGCAAATTCCTAACTCCTCAGTCAGAACAAATTCCTCAAAGACCAGAAAATCTTCGTCTCTGTCAATGAAGAAATTAACTAAACTGTATGAGATTTCCAATGGCTTCACTCGAAAGGATTGGTAGGTGTAGGATTTTGAGATGAGCATCACTTGGAAACTTTTCCTTAGTTTTACCTCGACCCCCTTTAATAGTATGGTGTTTCCTATGACTCAAGAAAGAGAAAAACGAAACTACGAAAAAAAGTCTTCACGCTTCATATTCCTCACATGTATATCATGTCTTCAGGATCACACCAATTTCCTCACTTTCAAATTCTTCAGAAAGCCAAAGTCCTATGTTGAAGACATTCATTTTTAGGGGTCGACTTTCTGTGTAAATATCAAACTCCTCATAGACTTATAGACTTGTGTACACTCACAAACACATTAGTCACTTAACCTATAAGTCTTCAATACACCAAAATCACTAAGGGGCACTAGATGCACTTACAGAGGGGGGGAGGAGGCCGGCCCAAGGGGGGCGCGCCCAGAGGGGGGAGACCTACTAGGACTCCGTTCCTAGTAGGATTCGCCCCCCTTTCCTTCCAACGGAGAGGGGGGAAGGGGAAAGGAGGGAGAAGGAGAAGGAAAGAGGGGGGCCGCGCCCCCTCCCCTTGTCCAATTCGGATTGGTCAAGGGGGGGCACCACCTCCTGTGGTATGCGTCCTCTCCTCCACTATGGCCCATTAGGCCCACTAACTTTCCTAGGGGGTTCCGGTAGCCACCCGGTACTCTCAAAAATCCCCGAACCTTATCGGAACCATCACGGTGTCTGTTTATAACCTTCCAATATATCAACCTTTACCTCTTCACCATTTCGAGACTCCTCATCATGTCCGTGATCTCATCCAGGACTCCGAACAAACTTCGGTCACCAAAACACATAACTCATAATACAAATCGTCATCGAACGTTAAGCTTGCGGACCCTACGGGTTCGAGAACTATGTAGAAATGACCAAGACACATCTCCGGTGAATAACAAATAGCAGAACCTGGATGCTCATATTGGCTCCTACATATGCTACGAAGATCTTTATCGGTCAAACCGCATAATAACATACATTATTCCCTTTGTCATCGATATGTTACTTGTCCGAGATTCGATCGTCGGTATCATCATACCTAGTTCAATCTCGTTACCAGTAAGTCTCTTTACTCATTTCGTAATGCATCATCCCACAACTAACTCATTAGTTACATTGCTTGCAAGGCTTATAGTGATGTGCATTACCGAGAGGGCCCAGAGATACCTCTCCGATACATGGAGTGACAAATCCTAATCTTGATCTATGCCAACTCAACAACCCTTCGGAGACAGCTGTAGAGCATCTTTATAATTACCTAGATACGTTGTGAAGTTTGATAGCACACAATGTATTCCTCCGGTATTCAGGAGTTTCATAATCTGGTAGTCAGAGGAATATGTATAAGTCATGAAGAAAGGAATAGAAATAAAACTAAACGATCATAATGCTAAGCTAATGGATGGGTCTTGTCCATCACATCATTCTATAATGATATGATCCCGTTTATCAAATGACAACATGTGTCTATGGTCAGGAAACATAACCATCTTTGATTAACGAGCTAGTCAATAGAGGCATACTAGGGACACTCTATTTGTCTATGTATTCACACATGTAGTAAGTTTCTGGTTAATACAGTTCTAGCATGAATAATAATCATTTATCATGATATAAGGAAATATAAATAACAACTTTATTATTGCATCTAGGGCATATTGGCAATAATAAATTAGTTATTATTATATTTCCTTGTTCATGATAATCGTTTATTATCCATGCTAGAATTGTATTGATAGGAAACTCAGATACATGTGTGGATACATAGACAATACCATGTCCCTAGTAAGCCTCTAGTTGACTAGCTCGTTGATCAATAGATGGTTACGATTTCCTGACCATGGACATTGGATGTCATTGATAACGGGATCACATCATTAGAAGAATGATGTGATTGACAAGACCCTATCCTAAGCATAGCACAAGATCGTGTAGTTCGCATGCTAAAGCTTTTCTAATGTCAAGTATCATTTCCTTAGACCATGAGATTGTGAAACTCCCGGATACCGCAGGAATACTTTGGGTGTGCCAAATGTCACAACATAACTGGGTGGCTATAAAGGTACACTACAGGTATCTCCGAAAGTGTCTGTTGAGTTGGCACAAATCGAGATTGGGATTTGTCACTCCGTGTGACGGAGAGGTATCTCTGGGCCCACTCGGTAGGACATCATCATAATGTGCATATTGTGATCAAGGAGTTGATCACGGGATGATGTTTTACGGAACGAGTAAAGAGACTTGCCGGTAACGAGATTGAATAAGTTATAGGGATACCGACGATCGAATCTCGGGCAAGTACAATACCGCTAGACAAAGGGAATTGTATACGGGATTGATCGATCCTTGACATCATGGTTCATCCGATGAGATCATCCCGGAACATGTGGGAACCAACATGGGTATCCAGATCCCGTTGTTGGTTATTGACCGGAGAACGTCCCGGTCATGTCTGCATGGTTCCCAAACCCGTAGGGTCTACACACTTAAGGTTCGATGACACTAGGGTTATAAAGGAAGTTTGTATGTGGTTACCGAATGTTGTTCGGATTCCCGGATGAGATCCCGGATGTCACGAGGAGTTTCGGAATGGTCCGGAGGTAAAGATTTATATATGGGAAGTCCTGTTTTGGTCACCGGAAAAGTTTCGGGGTTTATCGGTAACGTACCGGGACCACCGGGAGGGCCCCGGGGGTCCGCCAAGTGGGGCCACAAGCCCCGGAGGGCTGCATGGGCCAAGTGTGGGAGGGGACCAGCCCCAGGTGGGCAGGTGCGCCCCCCCACAAGGGCCCAAGGCGCCTAAGGGGAGGAGGGGGGGCAAACCCTAAGGGTAGATGGGCCTTAGGGCTCATGCCTGGTGCGCCTCCCTCTCCCCCTCCTCCTGGCCGCCACCCAGATGGGATCTGGGGGCTGCCGCCACCCCTAGGGAGGGAAGCCTAGGTGGGGGTGCAGCCCCTCCCCTCCCCGTATATATACTCGAGGTTTGGGCTGCCCAAGACACACGAGTTCCTCTCCTTCTTGGCAGCCCTACCCCTCTCCCTCCTCGTCTCTTGCGGTGCTTGGCGAAGCCCTGCTGGAGTACCACGCTCCTCCACCACCACCACACCGTTGTGCTGCTGCTGGATGGAGTCTTCCTCAACCTCTCCCTCTCTCCTTGCTGGATCAAGGCATGGGAGACGTCACCAGGTTGTACGTGTGTTGAACACGGAGGTGCCGTCCGTTCGGCACTAGGATCTCCGATGATTTGGATCACGACGAGTACGACTCCTTCAACCCCGTTCTCTTGAATGCTTCTGCTTAGCGATCTGCAAGGGTATGTAGATGCACTCTCCTTCCCCTCGTTGCTGGTTTCTCCATAGATAGATCTTGGTGACACGTAGGAAAATTTTGAATTTCTGCTACATTCCCCAACAGTGGCATCATGAGCTAGGTCTATGCGTAGTTTCTATGCACGAGTAGAACACAAAGTAGTTGTGGGCGTCGATTTTGTTCAATATGCTTACCGTTACTAGTCCAATCTTGATTCGTCGGCATTGTGGGATGAAGCGGCCCGGCCCAACCTTACACGTACGCTTACGTGAGACCGGTTCCACCGACTGGCATGCACTAGTTGCATAAGGTGGCTAGCGGGTGTCTGTCTCTCCCACTTTAGTCGGATCGGATTCGATGAAAAAGGTCCTTATGAAGGGTAAATATCAATTGGCATATCACGTTGTGGTTTTTGTGTAGGTAAGAAACGTTCTTGCTAGAAACCCATAGCAGCCACGTAAAACATGCAAACAGCAATTAGAGGACGTCTAACTTGTTTTTGCAGGGTATGCTATGTGATGTGATATGGCCAAGAAGAATGTGATGAATGATATGTGATGTATGAGATTGATCATGTTCTTGTAATAGGAATAACGACTTGCATGTCGATGAGTATGACAGCCGGCAGGAGCCATAGGAGTTGTCTTAATTTATTTATGACCTGCGTGTCAACATAAACGTCATGTAATTACTTTACTTTATTGCTAATCGTTAGCTATAGAAGTAAAAGTAATAGTTGGCGAGACAACTTCATGAAGACACGATGATGGATATCATGATGATGGAGATCATGGTGTCATGCCGGTGACGATGATGATCAAGGAGCCCCGAAGATAGAGATCAAAAGGAGCAATATGATATTGGCCATATCATGTCACTATTTGATTGCATGTGATGTTTATCATGTTTATACATCTTATTTGCTTAGAACGACAGTAGTAAATAAGATGATCCCTCATTAAAATTTCAAGAAAGTGTTCCCCCTAACTGTGCACCGTTGCGAAAGTTCGCCGTTTCGAAGCACCACGTGATGATCGGGTGTGATAGATTCTTACGTTCGAATACAACGGGTGTTGACGAGCCTAGCATGTACAGACATGGCCTCGGAACACATGCAAAACACTTAGGTTGACTTGACGAGCCTAGCATGTACATACATGGCCTCGGAACACAAGAGACCGAAAGGTCGAGCATGAGTCGTATGGTAGATACGATCAACATGAAGATGTTCACCGATGTTGACTAGTCCGTCTCACGTGATGATCGGACACGGCCTAGTTGACTCGGATCATGTAATCACTTAGATGACTAGAGGGATGTCTATCTGAGTGGGAGTTCATAAGATGAACTTAATTATCCTGAACATAGTCAAAAGGTCTTCACAAATTATGTCATGGCTCGCGCTTCAGTTCTACTGTTTAGATATGTTCCTAGAGAAAATTTAGTTGAAAGTTGATAGTAGCAATTATGCGGACTAGGTCCGTAAACTGAGGATTGTCCTCATTGCTTCATAGAAGGCTTATGTCCTTAATTCACCGCTCAGTGTGCTGAACCTCGAACGTCGTCTGTGGATGTTGCGAACATCTGACATACACATTTTGATAACTACGTGTAGTTCAGTTAAACGGTTTAGAGTTGAGGCACCGAAGACGTTTTGAAACGTCGCGAAACATATGAGATGTTTCGAGGGCTGAAATTGGGATTTCAGGCTCGTGCCCACGTCAAGAGGTATAAGACCTCCGACGATTTTCTTAGCCTGCAAACTAAGGGAGAAAAGCTCAATTGTTGAGCTTGTGCTCAGATTGTCTGAGTACAACAATCATTTGAATCGAGTGGGAGTTGATCTTCCAGATGAGACAGTGATGTTTCTCCGAAGTCATTACCACCAAGCTGCTAGAGCTTCGTGATGAACTATAATATATCGGGGACATATATGATGATCCTTGAGATATTCACGATGTTTGACACGACCAAAGTAGAAATCAAGAAGGAGCATCAATTGTTGATGGTTGGTGAAACCACTAGTTTCAAGAAGGGGTACTTCATGAAACGGCAAATCAGCTGCTGCTCTAGTGAAGAAACCCAAGGTTGAACCCAAACCCGAGACTAAGTGCTTCTATAATAAGGGGAACAGCCACTGGAGCAGAATTACCCTAGATACTTGGTAGATAAGAAGGCTGGCAAGGTCGATAGAAGTATATTGGATATACATTGTGTTGATGTGTACTTTACTAGTACTCCTAGTAGCACCATGGTATTAGATACCGGTTCGGTTGCTAAGTGTTAGTAAACTCGAAATAAAAGGCTACGGAGTAAACGGAGACTAGCTAAAGGTGAGCTGGCGATATGTGTTGGAAGTTTTTCCCAAGCTTGATGTGATCAAGCATCGCACGCTCCATCTACCATCGAGATTGGTGTTTGCGTTGAGCATAGACATGATTGGATTATGTCTATCGCAGTATGGTTATTCATTTAAGGAGAATAATGGTTACTCTGTTTATTTGAATAATACCTTCAATGGTCTTGCACCTAAAATGGATGGTTTATTGAATCTCGATCGTAGTGATACACATGTTCATGCCAAAAGATATAAGATAGTAATGATAGTACCACCTACTTGTGGCACTGCCACGTAAGTCATATCGGTATAAAACGCATGAAGAAGCTCCATGTTGATGGATCTTTGGGCTCACTCATTTTGAAAAGTTTGAGACATGCGAACCATGTCTATTGGTGTATATGCATGAAGAAATTCCATGCAAATGGACCGTTTGGACTCACTTGATTTTGAATCACTTGAGACATGCAAATCATACCACATGGGCAAGATGACTGAAAGCCTCGTTTTCAATAAAATGGAACTAGAAAGCAACTTGTTGGAAGTAATACATTTTGATGTGTGCAGTCCAATGAGTGCTGAGGCATGTAGTGGATATCGTTATGTTCTTACTTCACAGATGATTTGAGTAGATGTTGAGTACATTTACTTGATGAATCACGAGTCTGAATTATTGAAAGGTTCAAGTAATTTCAGGGTGAAGTTGAAAGATCGTCGTGACAAGAGGATAAAATATCTATGATATGATCATAGAGATGAATATCTGAATTACGAGTTTGGCACAGAATTAAGACATTGTGGAAATTGTTTCACAATTAATACATCCTGGAACACCATAGTGTGATGGTGTGTCCGAACATCATAACTGCACCCTATTGGATATGATGCATACCATGATGTCTCTTATCGAATTACCATGATAGTTTATGGGTTAGGCATTAGAGACAACCACATTCACTTTAAATAGGGAACCACGTAATTCCGATGAGATGACACCGTATGAACTATGGTTTAGAGAAACCTAAGCTGTCATTTCTTAAAAGTTTGGGGCTGCGACGCTTATGTGAAAAAGTTTCAGGCTGATAAGCTCGAACCCAAAGCGGATAAATGCATCTTCATAGGACACCCAAAACAGTTGGGTATACCTCCTGTCTCAGATCCAAAAGCAATAAGGGATTGTTTCTAGAATCGGGTCCTTTCTCGAGGAAAAGTTTCTCTCGAAAGAATTGAGTGGGAGGATGGTGGAGACTTGATGAGGTTATTGAACCGTCTCTACAACTAGTGTGTGGCAGGGCACAGGAAGTTGTTCCTATGGCACCTACACCAATTGAAGTGGAAGCTTATGATAGTGATCATGAAACTTCAGATCAAGTCACTACCAAACCTCGTGGGATGACAAGGATGCGTACTACTTCAGAGTGGTACGTAATCCTGTCTTGGAAGTCATGTTTCTAGACAACAATGAACCTACGAGCTATGGAGAAGCGATGGTGGGCCCGAATTCCGATAAATGGCTCGAGGCCATAAAATCCGGGAGAGGATCCATGTATGAAAATGAAGTGTAGACTTTGGCAGAACAGCTCGATGGTCGTAAGGATGTTGAGTACAGATGGATTTTAAAAGGAAGACGGACAATGATGGTAAATGTCACCATTAAGAAAGCTCGACTTGTCGTTAAGATGTTTCCCGACAAGTTCAAGGAGTTGACTACGATGAGACTTTCTCACTCGTAGCGATGCTAAGAGTCTGTTGGAATTACATTAGCGATTACTGCATTATTTATGAAATCTTGCAGATAGGATGTCAAAAACCATTGTTTCCTCGACGATTTTCTTGAGGAAAGGTTGTATGTGATACAACCAGAAGGTTTTGTCAATCCTGAAAGATGCTAACAAGTATGCAATGCTCCAGGAATCCTTCTAAGGACTGGAGTAAGCATCTCGGAGTTGGAATGTACGCTTTGATGAGATGATCAAAGATTTTGGGTTTATACATAGTTTATGAGAAACTTGTATTTCCAAAGAAGTGAGTGGGAGCACTATAAAATTTCTGATGAGTATATGTTGTTGACATATTGTTGATCGGAAATGATGTAGAATTTCTGGAAAGCATATAGGGTTATTTGAAAAGTGTTTTTCAATGGAAAACCTGGATTAAGCCACTTGAACATTGAGCATCAAGATCTATAAGGATAGATCAAAAACGCTAAATGGTACTTTCAAATGAGCACATACCTTGACATGATCTTGAAGGTGTTCAAGATGGATCAGTCAAGGAAGGAGTTCTTGCCTGAGTTGTAAGGTATGAAGTTAAGACTTAAAGCTCGACCACGGCAGAAGAAAGAGAAAGGACGAATGTCGTCCCCTATGCTTTTGTCATAGGCTCTATACGGTATGCCATGCTGAGTACCGCACCTGATGTGTGCCTTGCCACATGTCTGGCAAGAGGGTACAAAGGTGATCCAGGAGTGGATCACTAGATAGCGGTCAAAATTATCCTTGGAGTAAGAAGGACATGTTTCTCGATTATGGAGTGATAAAGAGTTCGGCGTAAAGGGTTACATCGATGCAAGCTTTAACACCTATCCAAATGACTCTGAGTAGCAAACCGGATACGTATAGTGGAGCAACCATTTGGAATAGCTCCAAGTGGAGCGTGGAAGCAGCATTTATAATATGACCTAGAGATTTGCTAAGTACATATAGATCTGATTGTTCTAGACCCGTTAACTAAAACCTCTCTCACAAGCAAAACATGATCAAACCCCAGAACTCATTGAGTCTTAATCACATGATGATGTGAACTAGTTTAGTGACACTAGTAAACTCTTTGGATGTTGGTCACATGGCGATATGACCTGTGAGTGTTAATCACATGGTGATGTGAACTAGATTATTGACCCTAGTGCAAGTGGGAGACTATTGGAAATATGCCCTAGAGACAATAATAAATTAGTTATTATTATATTTCCTTGTTCATGATAATCGTTTATTATCCATGCTAGAATTGTATTGATAGGAAACTCAGATACATGTGTGGATACATAGACAACACCATGTCCCTAGTAAGCCTCTAGTTGACTAGCTCGTTGATCAATAGATGGTTACGGTTTCCTGACCATGGACATTGGATGTCATTGATAACGGGATCACATCATTAGAAGAATGATGTGATGGACAAGACCCAATCCTAAGCATAGCACAAGATCGTGTAGTTCGCATGCTAAAGCTTTTCTAATGTCAAGTATCATTTCCTTAGACCATGAGATTGTGCAACTCCCGGATACCGTAGGAATACTTTGGGTGTGCCAAACGTCACAACGTAACTAGGTGGCTATAAAGGTACACTATAGGTATCTCCGAAAGTGTCTGTTGGGTTGGCACGAATCGAGACTAGGATTTGTCACTCCGTGTGACGGAGAGGTATCTCTGGGCCCACTCGATAGGACATCATCATAATGTGCACAATGTGATCAAGGAGTTGATCACGGGATGATGTGTTACGGAACGAGTAAAGAGACTTGCCGGTAACGAGATTGAACAAGGTATCGGGATACCGACGATCGAATCTCGGGCAAGTACAATACCGCTAGACAAAGGGAATTGTATACGGGATTGATCGAATCCTCGACATCGTGGTTCATCCGATGAGATCATCATGGAACATGTGGGAACCAACATGGGTATCCAGATCCCGCTGTTGGTTATTGACCGGAGAACGTCTCGGTCATGTCTGCATGGTTCCCGAACCCGTAGGGTCTACACAGTTATGGTTCGATGACGCTAGGGTTATAAAGGAAGTTTGTATGTGGTTACCGAATGTTGTTCGGAGTCCCGGATGAGATCCCGGATGTCACGAGGAGTTCCGGAATGGTCCGGAGGTAAAGATTTATATATGGGAAGTCCTATTTTGGTCACCGGAAAAGTTTTGGGGTTTATCGATAACGTACCGGGACCACCGGGAGGGTCCCGGGGGTCCGCCAAGTGGGGCCACAAGCCCCGGAGGGCTGCATGGGCCAAGTGTGGGAGGGGAGCTGCCCCAGGTGGGCTGGTGCGCCCCCCCACAAGGGCCCAAGGCGCCTAAGGGGAGGAGGGAGGCAAACCCTAAGGGCAGATGGGCCTTAGGGCCCATGCCTGGTGCGCCTCCCTCTCCCCCTCCACCTGGCCGCCACCCAGATGGGATCTGGGGGCTGCCGCCACCCCTAGGGAGGGAACCCTAGGTGGGGGCGCAGCCCCTCCCCTCCCCCTATATTTACTTGAGGTTTGGGCTGCCCAAGACACACGAGTTCCTCTCCTTCTTGGCGCAACCCTACCCCTCTCCCTCCTCATCTCTTGCGGTGCTTGGCGAAGCCCTGCTGGAGTACCATGCTCCTCGACCGCCACCACGCCGTTGTGCTGCTGCTGGATGGAGTCTTCCTCAACCTCTCACTCTCTCCTTGCTGGATCAAGGCATGGGAGACGTCACCGGGCTGTACGTGTGTTGAACGCGGAGGTGCCATTCGTTCGGCACTAGGATCTCCGGTGATTTGGATCACGACGAGTACGACTCCTTCAACCCCGTTCTCTTGAACGCTTCCGCTTAGCGATCTACAAGGGTATGTAGATGCACTCTCCTTCCCCTCGTTGCTGGTTTCTCCATAGATATATCTTGGTGACACGTAGGAAAAGTTTGAATTTCTGCTACATTCCCCAACAATTTCCTTCATTGGGTTCAATAGCCCAAATACTGTAAAGGAATTTATGGTACAAAACAGAGTCAAAGATACTAAGGAAAACTTGCTATAATCGTTCCTTCGACATCAAAACAAAGGGAAAATACTCTTTCCTTACAACTTCGAGTGAGTGATACTGTTTGGTGCATATTCGGTTTCGCTTACTCGAGGTTAGGTAATGTAATTGATGAGTTATGTTTGCGCGTGTTCTACTTTATTCTGCTATCCATTAAGCTTGACGGGGGAGTAGTAACTATCATAGACTCGAGATGTAAAGATCCCTAGGATTATGTGGACATGACTGCAATGCTCCAGAGGTAAGTTCAATCATTATCGCACCATATCGGCAACTTCCATCCATTTCCTGATATCAAGTAATCATTTTCTTTGCCTGGCAGGATTTGGAAATAGTTCATCGGAATGCTTCCGGGTCTGTAGAAGGAGAAGTGATTTACAGAACCCAGAGTAAGTAGTAGTACCGAGTTCCGCGCATCTCTCATTGATTCTAGTTTCATCAATACCATTTATCATGCTTGATTATTAGTTTGATTGAACTCTATTCTCGTAAAGTGCTTGTGGCAGGAAGGCGGGAATAATTTATGTTGATACTATGTTTGTGAGTTCATTCGTCACTCGATCTCTGAGCGCACTACACCACAACACTTGTTTCGGGGCAGTTAACTACCGGGAGAAGTATCTAAACAAGGGCAAATTTACTGCCGGGGCATCTGTAACTGCCGGTAGAACTAGCTCACGGCGGTGCAACTGCTGGTAGAACTTGAAGAACAAAGGCAAACAAACTACTGGGATACTTGGGGGCGCCATGTCTGGCTGGAGAAGCCTACTACGGCCCATTATCTGTCGGGGTTCGCTTTTGGCGCTAGAGTAAAATATAGTTTGGGCCTAAGCGCGGGCAAGTGAGGAAAAGCGCGCGAGAGACAAAAAAAGCCCAAAAGAACTACTACCTCTCGTGCCCTACCTCCAGACCGCAGCCACCCCCAATCCCTTGTGCCCTACCTGACCGCAGCTGCCACCCCCAAATCCGACCGACGCCCCCAAATCCCATCGGCGCCAGCGACCCCACCACCACAGCCCCCCCCCCCGCCGCCGCCGGCGTCCCACACCACCGCAGCTCCGCCGCCGTCCCGAGCCACCCCCCCCCCCGCCGCACCCCGACTCCTCTCCCCGCCACTGGCCGCCCTAAATCCTAGTACTGTCGGCGGCGGGCCCCACCACCACAGCCCCACCGCCTCTTCTAGCCACCCCACCGCCGCCGACCATCGTCCACCCGGACGGAGTCAGTCTTTGGCCCCAACAACCGCACAGTAGCGCCGCGGCACCCCCACGGACTGAGGAGTCGAGCGCCGAGCGGGATCGCTTCCTGTACGTCCTCTCCGATCCTCCAAGCAGCGGCGTCCCTCTTCTCCGGCGAGCAGCTCACTACCACGTCAACATCCTCTCCGTTCCCCCAAGAAGCGGAGCGTCCCTCTTCTCCGGCGAGCAGTTCTACCACCTGAACATCAACATCCTCTCTGTGGACAGGGTTGCCTCCTGAACATCCTCTCTCTGAGCATTTGGTGAGATTTCTTTGCTGCCTGGGTTTGGTTTAAATTCTATACCTGCAAATGAGATTTAATTCTGACTTGTACAATTGTTACCATTTCAATCTGTGAACTTGGCAGATGATTCAATGCTAACTTGCAAAAATGTTAGATGGGTTAGTTTAATCTGTGTACTAGGCACTCAGTTATAGTTTTTACAATACTTCTTTTTGTGTTTAGTTGATGCCTCAAAGTTGTAGCATGTGGGCAGAACAAGTGCTCTGTTTTTATCATATGAATGCCTGTTTTTATATAGATGCAAAGTTGTAGCATGTGGACAGAATAAGTGCTCTGTTTTTATCATATGGATGCCTCCTCAACCCTTGTTTCTACAACACTTCTTTCTTTATGTTTCACGAAATCAGATTTGTGTATTCCTTAAAAAAATCAGATTTGCGGACACAACAAGTGCTTTGTTTTTATCACATAGATAATAATATTCTTACTACTATTTTAGTTTTTGCAGTTCCTGAAATGACATCTTTCAATTGAATATTTATTCTATTATGCTAGATTGCATTCTTGGTCTGTATTGTATTTGTCCTTGCTTGTATTAGATATGAATGGCATGCATTTTGTCACTAGATTTCCCCCATTAATAGAAGTATACTTTATTCCGTATGTTAGGTAAATATAGTGAATTTGGTCAAGAATGGACAAGAGTTGGATGGATAAAGCTAGAAACACACAAGCATATATTGACGGGGTAGTGAAATTCATAGAGTTTGCTTTTACTCATTCAGCAAGAGGGAATGCTATATTATGTCCTTGTAGAAAATGCTTGAACTGTTGTTGGTTTGAAGCTGGTGATGTGTATGAGCACTTATTATATCATGGGTTTATTACTGGGTACAAAAGATGGATATATCATGGGGAGGCATCATCATCTCTTGCATCTGATAGTGACCATGATCCGGTCCAACCTGATGATGTTCAAGAGGAGAATGACCTAGATAATTATGATGAGATGTTTGAAATGATTCAAGATATGGCACACCTAATTGGGGATTTGAGTGATAGTGGCGGCGGGGAGGATCCAATTCACGAGGATGTAGAGCCTGGGAGCGTTGACCCTCTTCTAGAAAAGAAAAAGAAGCATGAGGCAGATGCTTTTCGACAATTCATAGCTGATGATAACGAGGAGCTTTATCCAGGATGCACAACCTTTTCAAAACTAAGTTTCATTGTTAGGTTACTACATACCAAATCTCTTGGAGGTTGGAGCGATAAAAGCTTTGGCATGATGCTAGAGTTGCTAAAAGAGGCCTTCCCAACAGCAAAGCTACCCAAAAACTTTTAGGAAGCTAAGAAAATGATAAAATGTCTTGAGCTGGGTTATATTAAAATTCATGCATGTGAGAATGATTGCATTCTGTTTTGGAAGGAGCATGCAGATAAAGATATTTGTCCTACATGCAAAACTTCCCAGTGGAAATCTGAAAAGAACACCCTTGATGGGAAACGTGTACACAAGGTCCCAAGGAAGGTTCTTCGTTATTTTCCAATAAAGAAGAGGCTACAACGCCTGTTCGTGTCCCCGAAGAGTGCAACAGATTGCAAATGGCATGATGAAGAACACACAAGAGATGGACTAATAAGGCATACATCAGATGCACCTGCTTGGAAGGACTTTGATGCCAAATATCCTAAGTTTGCCGAAGATAGTCACAACATTAGGCTGCTTATATGTGCTGATGGTTTTAATCCATTTAGGACAATGAATTTATCATATAGTATTTGGCCTGTTGTAGCAATTCCGTTGAATCTTCCTCCTTGGTTGTGCATGAAGCAACAAAATTTCATCCTACGTCTGCTAATTCCTGGTCCAAAGTCACTTGGGAGAGATATAGATGTGTTCCTTGAAATACTTATTGATGATTTGAACTCGCTATTTGAGGAGGGTGTTAGAACCTATGATGCCTCAACCGGTAAACCCTTCAACCTCCATGTTGCTGTATTATCAACTACATCTGACCTCCTAGGCTTATGCACTCTATCTGGTATTGTAACCTCGGGTGAATTTGGTTGTCCATTGTGCGGCTCAGAGACTTGCTCTCTTCGGCTGAAGGAAGGCAGGAAATTTTGCTATATGAATCATAGAAGGTTTCTTGATCCAAACCATGAATACAGATTTGATGAGGACTCCTTTGATGGTGGTGTGGAGTTAGGGGCAGCACCTATACCACTTACCGAAGAGGAAGCTTTGGCCCTCACTGAAAATATGAAGACTGTTTTTGGAAAGAACCCTTCTGGGAAAACAACCACCAAGAAGCGCAAGGTTGGCGAACCACCAATAGTTCGGAAAAGAAAATCCATATGGTTTAGGTTGCGATACTGGAAAGACTTGCTGCAGCCTCATAATCTTGATGCAATGCATATTGAAAAGAATGTATGTGAAAACATAATTAACACACTTTTAGGCATGGATAAGAAATGAAAAGATAATTATGCTTCTCATAAAGATCTAGAGCATCTAGGAATAAGGAAAGCTCTCCAACCTGTCCCAGATAGTGAAGAATTTGATTTGCCTGCTGCACCCTATGCAATGGTCAATGAAAATAAGAAATTGTTTTGCCAAGTTTTGAAGGGAGCTAGGTTCCCTGTTGGTTGTGCATCTGATATATGCCGCAATGTCCTTGTCAAGCAGAAGAAGATTACTGGGTTGAAGAGCCACGACAATCATATTCTTTTGCAGCAATTGCTTCTCCTAGCTGTTCGGAACACACTGCCAAAGGAAGTCGCCATTGCATTGATTTGTGCCAGCAGATTCTTCAAGCAAATATATTCTCCTGTCATTTCCATAAGTGATATGGAGAAGCTAGAGGGAGAAATAGCTGAGACCTTGTGCATTCTTGAGACCATATTTCTGCCACCATTTTTTGATCTTATGGTTCACTTGATGGTTCATCTTCAAACCTAAGTGAGGCTATGGGGCCCAGTAAAGTACAGTAGCATGTATCCGGTAGAGAGGTCATCCCTAAACCTATTTTCTGGGTATCATATGGTTTCTTTCCCATCTCCAAAATAATCCGATATATGTTATGTATATACTATATAGGTATAATATGAAGCTAAAGGGGTTTGTTCGTACCAAGAGCCATCATGAGGGGTCAATTGCAGAGGGCTATGTGTTTGATGAGTCCCTTACATATTGTTCCTGTTATTTACAAGGATGTGAGACTAGATTTAATAGAAAATGCAGAACTGATGTCCCTGAGCCCAATGTATCTACTATGCCATTCTTTACCAACAAGGGTCGATTTTTTGCTGGAAAGCATGTAGTGACCTTGGATCACAAGTCATGGCTGCAAGAACATCGATATGTTTTGTTTAATTATGATAACATAGATCCATACTTGAGGTGTGCTATTCTAAGAATTGTTATCATTTGAGCCTATGAACGATATTTGTCATAGTGCTGAACTTTTGTACTTAACTCCTGCAGCAAGTATGATGCCTATTTGTCTTCAATTGTCCATGGGACTAAGTTAGAGATTAGTCGCACTCGCCATGTCAAATTCCATGAGTGGTTTAAATCCCATGTGGCACAACTAATTGCTAATGGGCCCTTCTCAGCTGCAAGGAAATGTAATAGCTATACCATAGATGGGTACAATTTCCACACGAAGTCCTATGATGAGGGTAGACCTACCCAAAGCAGTGGGGTTGCTTTGTCTCTTAAATTATGTCGCCCTCATGTGAAGATAGTGAAAATACTATGGTCACAAATGAATTATATTATGGTGTGATAACCGAAATTCTTGAGTTAAATTATAACAACAAAGGAAGTATTGTGCTTTTCAAATGTGATTGGGTTGAAAACCGTGCACAGGACAAGTGGGTTCAAGTTGATTATTTTGGTGCCACGCGTGTGAACTTCAAGCATTTACTCAAGTCTGATGAACCTTTTATTTTGGCATCTCAAGCAACTCAAGTGTACTATGTGCAAGATGATCTTGATAAAGATTGGTGTTTTGTTAGAAGTTTTCCACATCCACGAGACCTTTATGATATGTTTGAAGCGAAAGATGGTGCTTATGACCAACATGATGCACCTAGAGTACCAATCCCTGATCTAGATGCCAATGTAGATCTCAGTTTTGTTGTTAGAAATATACCTCGTAGTAGGACAGATATAGATGGAACACTCATTCGTGCAATTCAGCAACCAAAGTGTGTGTCTTTTCCTTACATTTTTCAGTTATATGCTTACCTCCTTGACATCTAATGTGTCAGTAATTTTCTCTTCAGGAAAAAGAATGGAAAAAGGAAGAGACGAGGACAATGTTCAAGAACGAGAGGAAGAGAGGCTAGGAAGAATTAGAGAAAGAAACAGCGAGGACTTTGAAAGATTTGGTCGCTTTAGATTTTCAAATATAAATGAAGAAAATGGAGGCCCAGCTAGTCAGCGACAAACTAAAAGGAAGAAGGTGATATATCATGCTTTTGTTTGGTTGCTGCATCTATTACTTCAGTTTTGAGGCACTTTGATTCATGCTTTGAGTTCATGACAACTTTATACATCATCATGTTTGTTTATTTGTAGAGCACTGCAGAAAATCCTATTGTTGAAGTAACTCGAGTCCTTAGGTCCCGAACGACTAGAGATGTTGAAGAGATCCCTTGTGACAACATCTAAGAGGATGAAGGTGTGTTGCTCTAATATGTGTGCATATAGGCTGTTAGTTAAATGTATGATAGCCTAGTAACTACTGTCCATGTTTAGACCATGAGTTGGGTCAAGAAACAAAAGGGAAGAAGGGCAAAAAGCATACTAGAATGCATAATGTGTATGATAGATTGGGGACAGTGCCACCAATTCGTGTACAGTACAATGAAGATGGACAACCAGTTGGGGACAATGCGTCGGAGTTTTCCAACTTCATCTCCACACTTGTGAAAAGTAAAATATCTCTTAGGCACACTGATTGGAGAAAGGTTGAAGTTGAGCAAAAAATTCAATTATGGACAACCTTAAAGGTATAATATAATGTGCCCATTTATCTAATACATCGCCCTTACATTGTATAATTACACATGCTTGATACATTTACACATGCTTGAAAACATATGTATTATGTTCTGGATGACAAACTTAAGGATTGGGTCATGGGAAGCGCTTCCAAGAAATGGAGGGATTTCAAATCAGAGTTGAAGACTTTGTATTTTGATGACAAGACCGATGAGGAACTCCAAGTTGTCCCTGATAATAGAGTTAGCCCAACAGATTGGGAAGAACTCGTTGCCTTTTGGAAAAGTGAAAGAGGGAAGAAGCGTAGCCAACAAGGGAAACAAAACCGAAAGGAGATGCAATTATTGCATACATCAGGCAGTAAAAGTCATGCTCGTGTTTCTCATGAAATGGTACATATAAGTCTTACTTGCACAAATTATTTTTCCATCATTTCTCGATTATTCTGATCTAACTACTTGAAAATAAATGGCAGCATATGAAGAATGGATATCCCCCTCATAAACATGAAGTGTTTATGGAAACACACAAGTGCAAGAAGACCGGTGCCCCTTCAAGTGTGGCTGCAGAAAATATGTTTGTAAGTATTTGAAGTAGTTTTAGCAACCTTTTTGCTTTGAAGTTATTAGTTGAAGCAACACTATGTTATCACTGTGTTAATGAATCATATGTTATGTCTTGTAGAAAAAGATAGAAAATATGGAGAATGAGCGTCCAGAACTTTTGGAAAAAACCATCCAGCAAGGTGACCTCTTCTCTCATGTAACTAGAAAGGAGAGGAATGGGTATGTCAGTGTAAAGGTCTGGGACCAAGTGTTGCAGGTTTGGGCATGTCAGGAACTAGAAAGCTGAAATCAACGAAGCTTCAAATGGCCGAGTGTCGGTGTCAAAACCGGCGGATCTCGGGTAGGGGGTCTCGAACTGTGCGTCTAGGCCGGATGGTAATAGGAGGCAAGGGACACGAAGTTTTGCCCAGGTTCGGGCCCTCTCGATGGAGGTAAAACCCTACGTCCTGCTTGATTAATATTGATGATATGGGTAGTACAAGAGCAGATCTACCACGAGATCAGAGAGGCTAAACCCTAGAAGCTAGCCTATGGTATGATTGTTGATGTGTATGTTGTCCTACGGACTAAAACCCTCCTGTTTATATAGACACCGGAGAGAGTTAGGGTTACATAGAGTCGGTTACAATGGTAGGAGATCTGAACATCTGTATCGCCAAGCTTGCCTTCCACGCCAAGGAAAGTCCCTTCCGGACACGGGACGGAGTCTTCAATCTTGTATCTTCATAGTCCAGGAGTCCGGCTGAAGGTATAGTTCGGCTATCCGAACACCCCCTAATCCAGGACTCCCTCAGTAGCCCCTGAACCAGGCTTCAATGACGACGAGTCCGGCGCGCAGATTGTCTTCGGCATTGCAAGGCGGGTTCCTCCTCCAAGTACTTTATAGAAGATTTTGAACACAAAGATAGTGTCCGGCTCTGCAAAATAAATTTTCCTCATATTGCCACAGAGAGAATAATATTTACACAAATCTAATCCGCTGACGTATTCCATAGTGTGACACACCACAGCCAAGCCTTTATCCGAGTCGCTTCATTATCCCTCATCAGCGCGTCATGCGAGGCAGTTTCCTTGGCACGTCTTGTCAAAGCAGAGATCGTGTCCCCTTATTCCAGGATCCTCATCAATACGGGCGTGGGTAACCCAACCGCTTCTAGGACTCTTAGATCATAGGCAAGTCCAAACGGACACAGAGAGGGCGCTCGATATCCACCCTCTTTATAAAGGGACGAGGCTTTTATTTTTCCCTCCCTTGCACAATCGAATCCTTCCCCCACCTCAAGCTCAAACGCCCAAAGTTCAGGTCAGGTGCTCCGAACCTTTTGTCATGTCCGGATCTAGCCTTCAAGGCCGATGGGTGCCTTCTTCCGTCACGGAAGAAGACGTCAAAAAGTTGAGGGAGGCCAGATATCTGACCGCCGAGATTCTGCATCGGTTGCCTCCCGGGGGGCAGGCCGTCCCCTCCCCCAAACCCAACGAGAGCGTCGTGTTCGTCTCCCACTTCCTCTGAGGTCTAGATCTTGCATTGGATCCTTTTGTCAGGGGCTTGTTGTTTTACTACGGGCTATATTTCCATGATCTAGCTCTGGACTCCTTTCTTCATATCACGACATTTATTGTTGTGTGCGAGGCCTTCCTCCGGGTTACCCCTCACTTTGGCCTATGGCTCAAGACCTTTGAAGTAAAACCGAGGATGATCGAGGGGCAACATGCGGAGTGTGGAGGCGCCTCAATACACAAGATGACGGGAGCTGCATGGCCCAAAGGTTCCATTCCAGATGTGTCTTAATTCTGGCAACATGAGTGGTTCTACATCACGACTCCTAGAACTGCCAAGTGGGCGGCCGCCCCTGTCTTCCGCCCAGGCCCTCCACCACCGCTGATGTCATGGATTAGCAGAGGATTGAGCTGGGGTCCGGCCAAGGACGTGCCTATACTGCAAAGCCGCATTCAAGATCTCTTTAATGGAGATTTCAGTTTGGTCGCGGTAACACAAGTTATGCTGGTTCGTCAAGTCCAGCCTTGCAAACGCCGGCCTCTTCGCTTGTGGGAGTTCAATCCCGAGGGACCGCGCGCCATTCGAAATTTCCTCGGCCTGACGCACGAGGAGATGTACAAGTTGTTCTTCGGACCTCAAGTGGAGTGTCCAGAAATTACCGAGGACGTGGGCCTGAGTAGCAACCGTGCCACCGAGCGGGTAAGGCATCTTCTGACCGAGCGTACTACCTCTCCTTTGATGCGAAGTTATTTCTGAGAGTTCGCTTTTTGACCAGGACTGGCTAACGAAGGCAAAGTTGATTCGGTGCTCGGCCCCCCTCCCCGAGGGTTTGGAAAATCCGATATTGGAAAAGATACTCTAGACCGCACCTTTCCCAGAGCCCTTGAAGGAAAATGTGGGCGGTCACGGGCCCCAAAAGCTAGCCGCTCCAGCCGAGGGAGCGAGCGTCTTCACGAAGGAAGACGACCAGAAGAGGAAAAGGATTGCGTCTGGGGATTCGGAAGCCGAAGCTTCGAAATGGGAGAAGAAGTCTCCCACAGAGGGTCCTACCCCGGGGGTTGCGGTTTCCGCAAAAAGTCCTCGGGGGGATCAATTCTCCCACGAGTCGTAAGTGACCCAAAATACCTTAATAGTACAGATATGTCGTCTTTTCTTCTAAGAAGATAACCACTACATGTATCTTTGTAGTTCGGGCCTTAGCCCCTCTCAAATGAGCTCGTCTTCAGGGGATCTTCTTCCAGAGATGATGGATAGCGAAACGCCTCCTCCGGACTCCTCCGCTCCGGAAGCGGGCGACCCTGAAGTGTCGTCGCTGAGGGCCTCTCCGAGTCCGGCGAGGCCAGAAGATAATCCCGTCGACCCCCGAAGTTCCCAGTGTCCGGCTCCCGAAGAGAGAAGATGTCGGGGGCGATGCTGATTCCCGCCAACACCTATGGGGACAGGGCCCCTTTTCGGTTCGGTGGGGGGCGGAGAGCGCACAAAGAGCGGATCGAGGCGGTGCACGCGGGGAGATTTTTACCCAGCTTCGGGCCACATGGATGCGTAAAACCCTACTGCTGCTTGTTTGTGTATATTGGATTCTTGCTCAGGAGCGATGGACGCTGCCAGACTGAGCGTAAGAGTGTTTCTGGTCTTGAACGAACTGAGCTGGCCGAGTCTTTGAACTCCCCGACCCTCGGAACCCTCCCTACGTTGCGCTTGGGCCTCCTTTTATACTCAAGGGGTCACTGATAGGGGGCAACGTAGACAAGAAGGGTAAAAATGGAAAAGGATGCGGTAGGTGCAGCTACCGCTACTGTGGATATAGTGCACCCTACCTAACTCTGACGGTAGGGGACAAGGGCATTAAATGCCTGTCTGAGTCTCCTAAACAGTGCAAGAGGTGACCGTTAGGAGTGCCACCGTTTGCCACGATGGGCTTCTCTTCATCTCTGCTTGCCACCATGTACCCCTAGCTGCACGGCCTCCCGCCATGTGCGCTCTGGTAGAGTCCCAGAGCGACACGTTAGCAGGTGAGCTGGAGCGCGGGCACGCAATGGGGGTTTCCCGCGGCAAGCTCCTTGCCGCGGCCGTCGTCTTGTCGCGTTCGGAAGCTTGTTGCTCGTCGGATCTTGCCGGGATGCAGGGCGCGTCGCGGCAAGCCTTCTTGGTATGTCTTGAGTAGCCTTCCCGGCAAGCTCCTCTTGCCGGGGTCTTGTCTCTTCCCGGCAAGCTCCTCTTGCCGGGGCCTTGGTTGGCCTTCCCGGCAAACTCCTCTTATCGGGGCTTCGGTTGGCCTTCCCGGCAAGCTCCTCTTACCGGGGCCTTGGTTTGAGTACTTTGTTCTTGAATGGTCTTCAAGGGAACCACTGATGGTCCTGGCGGTCACTCGGCAAGCCTTGCCGCGGGGCGCTGCAACTGCCCGTGCACAAGTTCGGGGTAATAGGGTACCCCTACTCTAGTACACCGACAGGAGCCCCCGGGCCTGGGCCATACACGGTGCCGAGCGCTGTTGGGCCAGGCCCAAAACGGTGCACGGGCACACGCGGCCTAGGTCACGCTGAGTCTAACTCTGCTCCCACCGCGCACGCCCCGAACGGCACGCGTCAAACGCGGCGTCATGGGAGAGATCGTGGGTGGTTGTTTACTTGGAAGGTCGAAACGTCCGCCCCGTCCCCCTTATAAGCAGGGGAAACAGGGGTATTTCCCCTATCTTCGCCATTTGCTGCTACAATCTCAAAAACCTCCGCCGTCCTCTTCCGCTTCCAAAGTCGAAAGAGAGCAGCGCTCCGCTCCCATCGCTGTCGCCACCATCAGCGCCGTCGATTTCCCCCATCGCCTCCGCCATGCCTCTGAAGTCCGGGAAGGGGAAGGCCACGAAGGCCGCGGTCGGGAAAGCTATGAAGTCGACCGAAGCGCAGCGGCTTGAGGCGCTGCGGAAGGAGCGGGCCACTTTCCCCCCTGAACTCTCCGCGGAGGAGTTGAGGGAGTGGTACTATCTCTTCTGGTCGACGGAGACGCGGGCGCATCCGCGCACGAAGGTACTCTCCGCCGTCGCCTCGCGAGCAGCTCCAGTTGGTGGATATCCTTTCTTCGCCGTGTTCTTCTACTGCGGGCTTTACCCGCCCTTCTCTGATTTCTTTTGCGACGTCATGAACACCTATGGACTCCACCTTCTTGACTTTACCCCCAACGCCGTCCTGACCATGGCAGTTTTCTCCCATCTATGTGAAAACTTTGTCGGAGTCCTCCCCAACGTAGCTCTCTTCCGCCATTTCTTTATGCCTCGTGTTGAGAGAGGGGAACCTCTTGCCGGCGGGATCGCCTGGATCTCACGGGCCGGCAAGAAGGAGACCTATCTGGAGGGGGAGCTCCGCAGCAAGTGGGACGAGTGGAGAGCTGATTGGTGCTGGGTTGTAGAAGAGAGCCCACAGCCATTCACTGCCCTGCGCCAAGCCCCAGCAGTGCGCGGCAATGACTGGAGCGTTCTGTCCGTGGATGACGACAAGCTGACGATCGCCATCACTCGGATCTTGCGCCTCAGGCTTGCCGGGTTGACTGTAGGAGCTGTTGGCGCAAATTTCCTTCGCCGGCGCATCGCCCCTCTACAGGCGAGGGGGAGGCCTGCCTGGGAATTTGGAGGCCCGGCAGATATCATGAGGTTGCGCCCAGGCCTCAACTTCAACTTCACCATCATGGAGTTGGACGGGATACTCAAGGAGATATTCAAGCATGACCCACAGCATCCCGAGTGGTTCAGGTTGCCGGCAGGCGTCATTCCTCTGTGCGACAACTCTTCGCGCAACCGCATCTGTGCCATGATGCCGTTGTGTGACTCGCACGGGGTTGCCCCAACTTGGCGAGAACCCGCCGGCGACATCGTGCAGCAGTTCTTTGACAGCCTAGTGGAGGTGGCGGTCAATGCTGACGAGAAGAAGCTCCTCACCCGTGACACCACTGAGCAAGAGATGGAGCGCATCGCCACCAGGGCGGAAGAGGCGGCGGCAGCCGCGGCCGCGGGTGAATTTGGGTTCACCGTGGAGGAAGCGGACGCGGCGTTGGCGATGAGTATTGCCGAACGGGAGCAGCCCGAAGAGGACGAAGAGCTCGCCGCGCCCGATGCCGAGTCGAACGAGCCCGCCGAGGGTGCGAGCGGCCCGCCATCTCCGAGGAGCTTGCCGCGGGCAGGGCCCGCAGCGCAGCCAAGAAGGCGCCTCCACAGGGTTGGCGACGTAGCAAGGCGGCAATTGGGCCAACAGCCGCAGCGTCGCGCGACGCGCTCCACCGTGGCAAGTACGGTTGCCGTGGGAGCGCCTCCTGTCGCAGCGACAACTGAGGCGGGGTCGTCTCGGGCTGGTGCCGCAGCCCCCGCCAAGCGGCCAAGGGATCCTACCCCTCCACCTCGTCGTGCCGGAGATGGGCCGAACTTCGACCTCTCCGCGCTCAGCTCCGACGAGGAAGATGAAGAAGAGTAAGATTCCCTTGTTGTTCTGGTAGTTCTTCAACTTGCTGATGTTATCTTGCATCTGATCTGACCCATCCTGGACTCTTCCTTTTCAGGACTCTGGCCCAGAGGGCGGCGAAGAGGACCAAGGCTCAGGTGGTGGTCATCGAGGACGAGCCCGCTGCGACGACAGGAGGCGCGCCCGAGACCACCTTGCCGGATCCGGTCACCGCTTCACAGAGCAGCCCCCAGCGCAGCCCCCAGCGTGAGCATATGGTTTACTTCCTGCTTCTGGGTGCGCGTGGTTGCTCTTTTCCTTTGTTGACATCCGATCACTGGTTTATTTGTGCAGGGGCAGAACAGCTTGATCAGGAGGGCGTGGTGATTTCCTCCGACTCGTCGTCTGCTTCGACTACGCCGCCAAGGGCGGACTCCCTGGCAAGGGAGCGGCCTCCGGTAAGGGAGGAGCCTCCGGCAAGGGAGGAGTCTCCGACAAGGGACAGCGCTAACGATCCACCGGTGGTGGAGGTCATGACGGCAGGTCCTAGCACAGGTAGCCCTTCTTGCCCGAAACTTTCCTCGTAGCCTTCTGCTGATTTCTCTTCTCGAACACTTGTTTGATTTCTCCTTCTTCTTTGGTCGTCAGACCCACCCTCCACGGGTCCGATGGAGACCAAGGCGGGCGGCGAGGAAGACGCGCGCGGCAATACTGATGATGTCGCGGCCACCGAAGAAGAAGCCGGCGCCGACGTGCCCGCTGGCGAAGAGGCTGCCAAAACTGCTGCCGAAGAAGCTGGCGGGGGATCTGGCGATCGCACTGACGGCCCTGAGGCTGCAGGAGCGTCGGGCGCTGCACCGACCGCCGACCCCTCCGCCGCTGCCGCAGCGTCGGGCTCCGAGGAGCCCCAGTCCGGCGCTTATCTGAAGGCTGGCGAGGGCATCTTCATCAAGCTCCCGTGGACGTCGAGCTCCAGGGCGCCGGTGGAAGGAGAAGCTCTGGATGGGGAGGTGCTTGCCTCCGCCGGGTTGTCAATCGTCGACTCGCCGGGAAGCAGCAGCGGCGAGCCTGAGGAGGAGCGGTTGCTACGGAGGCTGCTGGCGCTCTACCGCGCCCGCCAGGTCAAGTTGGAGTCCCGGGAAGCGCTTGTCGCGAGGGCGAGCGTGGACATAGAGAAGCGCGCGGAGGAGCTCCGGGGTCTTCGCCAAGAAACTCTCCGGGCCTTGGCGGAGGAGCGGGAGCAGCTTGCTGAGGAGCGGAAGGCCTTCCTCCTCGAGAAGGCCGAAGCTGAAGAGCAGCAGCGGCTCACTGGCGAGAGGCTGTACGCGCTAGAAGGCGAGCTGACTCAGCGGAAAGTGAACCTCGACAGCCATGAAGAGGAGCTTGCTGCGCGCGAACGGGCACTTGGCGGGACGCTCCAAGAGGCAAAGGATACGGCTGCGGCTGCCGAGGCCGCCAAGAAAGACTTGGAGGCAAAGGTGGTGCAGCTAGAAACCGATCTGAAGGTTGGTGGCAAAGAGCTTGCCGCGCTCAAGCTAGAGCGCGAGAAGGACGCCCTTGCCCATGGTGAGTTGCAGGGCCAACTCTCCGAAAAGGGCAAAGAGCTGCGTGCCGCCAAGGATTCCAACGCTGATCTGGAGCTGAAGCTGGCCACCTTGACGGAGACGTTGGACAGCGCCAGGAAACGGGAGGCAGACTTGAAGAAGGATGTCGAGGCCAAGGAGGCGCTGCTGGCGAGAGCCGCTGAAACCCAGAATCTCCTCAGGGATACCGTGGAGCTCTGGACGGAGGGTCTCGTGAATATTGTTGCAGTCATCAAAGAGGAGCTGGTGCATTTGGGGGTGGAAGGCTTCGGATACTCCTCCGACGAGAACCTCCAACCCAGCGCCAAGCTCACTCTGTTCTTCAAAGGCGTGGCGGCGACGCTCCAGCAACTCCGGGAACGGATCCCAAAGCAGTTGGCCGACGATTCACGCTCGATTTGCGCCGGAGTTCTGGAGAAGGTGCTGGTGAAGGTGGCCTTCCGCAATCCGGGCCTCAACCTAACCAACGTCCTCAAGAAGCTGCCGGCGGACGCTGATCTTGACGCACTTAAGGCCCTCGTCGCACCCATTGTAAGCAGGGTGAACGAGGTCAAAAGGGTTGACGGCGGTCGCATAGATTAGGCCGTCCGTTTTCTTCTTTTCTTGTCGCTGCCAGTCGTGTCATGGGAACACTTTATTAGAGGCGCGACAAGTTATTTCTGTAATATAACTCTATCTTAGGCAAAAAATTGATGTGTCACTTCCTTTACTCGACTCTTGGCCTTGTATGGTTTTGCCCTACGCTTTCTAGGGAAACTTGCCGGTGTGGACACCCTTGCCGTGAGCACCGAGTGCGTAACTTCAGCAGCCTGCCGGCGGGGCCGTTACCGACAAGCAACCTTGTCGCAACTAGTTGCAGCTCGCTTAAGTTGTTGAGTGAACTCGAAACAAAGTAAGGGCGCTAGCAGCTCACTTAAGTTGCTGAGCGGACTCGAAGCAAAAGTAAGGGCGCTAGCAGCTCGCTTAAGTTGTTGAGCGGGCTCGAAACAAAATAAAGGCGCAACTAGCTACGAGTTGGTTCCTCCGCGCACAGGTTTTCCATACAAAGCACGGTCGTTCAAGGGAAATAACTCAAAAACTTAAAAATTTGATTGCTCAAGCTTTAGCAACTTAGCTTTTCTGTCGTCTGCCTCCCGGCAAAGAGGAACCTTCTTGAACGGCCTGGTCCACACCATTATCTTCTCCTCCCCCCCCCCCCGATAAACCTTGTGGGCGAGGGAACCTTCCTTCTCTAAAAATAGAAATGAAGTAATGATGTGGAGCCTTGGGCTCGTTATTGCTTACCGGGTTCTGGTGCTGCACATAGTGTCAGATAATATATGCGTAAAAGGATTGTAGCATAAAAGAAAGCTGACAAGGTGTGCGGGGCACACAAACTTTACTAGTGCACGGGGTGTGTGCCCGGCTCTGTACAAAGGATTACATGCAACAGCGGCAAGACTTGTACAGAAAGGTGGTTGCTGGACGGGGTCCGACAACCGCGCCTTACGGGTAAAACTTACAAAGACGCTCGATGTTCCAGGAGTTGCTCACTGGAATGCCATCTTCGGTCTCAAGGCGGACAGCGCCGGGCCTAGTGACTCGTTTCACCCGATAAGGGCCTTCCCACTTCGGCGTCAACTTGTTGGAATTCTTGGCCGACTGAACGCGCCGAAGAACAAGGTCGCCTTCCTCAAGACTCCTGGCATTGACTCTGCGGCTATGGCAGCGGTGTAGATCTTGCTGGTAGCGAGCGGCTCGCACAGCAGCCTGGAGACGGTCTTCCTCAAGGAGCAGCGCGTCATCTTGCCGCAGCTGCTCTTGCTCGAGCTCATCATAAGAGAGCACTCGAGGTGACCCGTATATGAGTTCCGTGGGGAGAACTGCCTCCGCTCCATAGACTAGGGCGAAGGGTGTCTGGCCAGTGGCTCAATTTGGCGTCGTCCTGATCGACCAAAGAATCACTGGCAGCTCCTCGATCCAGTTTCTTCCACACTTGTGCAGCCTATCGAAAGTTCTTGTCTTGAGGCCTCGCAACACTTCAGCGTTTGCTCTCTCCGCTTGACCGTTGCTTCTAGGATGAGCAACAGAAGCGAAGCAGATCTTGGCGCCAAGATCTTGGACGTACTGCATGAAGGTGCGGCTCGTAAACTGTGTGCCGTTGTCGGTGATGATCCTGTTAGGGATCCCGAAACGGCAGACAATCGACCTGAAGAACTTGACTGCTGACTGTGCTGTCACCTTCCTCACTGGTTCCACTTCCGGCCACTTTGTGAACTTGTCGATTGCAACGTACAAGAACTCAAAGCCCCCGACAGCTCGGGGGAAAGGGCCGAGGATGTCGAGCCCCCAGACCGAAAATGGCCAGGATAAAGGGATCGTCTGGAGAGCTTGAGCTGGCTGGTGTATCTGTTTGGAATGGAACTGGCACGCTTCACACTTGGTTACTTGTGCAGTTGCATCCTGGAGGGCTGTCGGCCAGAAGAAGCCTTGTCGGAATGCTTTGCCGATGAGTGCTCTTGCGCCAATGTGGTGACCACATATGCCTCCATGTATTTCTGCCAACAGCTGTTGCCCATCTTCCCGGCGGATGCACTTCAATTTCACACCGTTGAGTCTTATTCTGTATAGTGTGTTGTCGACAAACTTGTACATACTTGACTGCCGGGCTACTTTTTCAGCTTCTTATTGCTCTTCGGGAAGCTCTCCTGTCTGGAGGAAACGGACAATCTGTTGCACCCATGCTGGAGCTTGCGGCTCGACAACAAGGACTAAAGGCATATCTGTTGCTGCGGGAACATCCGCTTCTACGGGAAGAACCTGTGGTTCTGCCGGAGCGTGATATTCCCCGGCAAGCTTGCCGGAGCAAAACTTGTCGGGAGCGTTTGCTTCGACGGAACAAACCATAAGGTTTGCCGGAGCAGACTGCCCCTCAGCATCGTTGGCGTTGTTCTTGGGGACTTTCTTGGCGGTGGCTTCGGGGTGCTCTGCCGGAAAGTAGTCACCAGAAACCAACTTCCTCTTGTTATTCTGTCCAGTTGATGGTGTCACGGAAGGTTGAGTCAGCTTGAGCACAAAGATCCCTGGTTCCACAGGCAACTTTAGTGCAGCGCATTTTGACAGGCCATCAGCAATGTCATTCTGAGCTCTTGGGAGATGCTCCATTTGCAGGTCGTCAAAGCGCCCTTCTAGCTTCCTCACTTCATCAACATATGCTTCCATCAATGGGCTCTGGTAGTCCTTGTTCACTTGGCGGACGACAAGCTGCGAGTCACCCCTGATAATGAGTCTCTTGATCCCAAGGTCGGCTGCTATTCTGAGACCGGCAAGCAATCCTTCATACTCTGCAGTATTGTTGGTTGCTTGCTCTTTGGGAAAGTGCATCTGGACTATGTACTTGAGGTGTTCTCCGGTGGGTGCGATAAGCAGCACGCCAGCACCAGCGCCTTGCAGCGAGAAGGCACCATCAAAGTACATCAGCCACTCTTTGCTTGTCTCCTTGACAGGAATGCTCGTCTCTGGAACTTCTTCGTCTGGAGTTGGCGTCCACTCTGCTATGAACTCTGCCAATGCCCTGCTTTGGATAGTTGCAGTGCTCTCAAACTTGAGGCCAAAGCTTGACAGTTCCAAGGCCCACTCGACAATCCTGCCTGTTGCTTCTGGATTCTGCAGTATCCTTTTTAGCGGAAAGCGAGTGACGACTGTGATCTCGTGTGCCTGGAAGTAATGGCGCAGCTTTCTCGAGGCCATGAGAAGGCCGAAAAGCAGTTTTTGCACACCAGAGTACCTCGACCTAGCCCCCTGGAGAAGGGAGCTGACAAAGTAAACTGGGCGCTGCACCATCTTCTTCTGCACGTCCTTGCACATCTGCGCAGATCCATCTTTGTTGGGACCAGAGCTTGTCGAAGAAGCCCCCTGCTTGTCGCTGGATTCATTTGCCGCGGTTGCTAGCTCATCGTCCGCCTCCCTCTCCGCTACTAACGCAGCACTAACCACTTGATTGGTTGCTGCTAGGTACAGCAGCAACTTCTCTTGTGGCTTAGGTGCGACAAGTATTCGAGTGGAGGACAGGTACCTCTTCAAGTCCTGCAGCGCAGCCTCCGCTTCCGGAGTCCATTTCACCGGACCTGCCTTTTTCAATATTTTGAAAAACGGCAGGGCGCGCTCAGCAGACTTAGAGATAAACCTGCTGAGAGCAGCCACGCAACCGGCAAGCCTTCGCACATCCTTGACGCGCTTCGGTGCTTGAATCTGCTCGATGGCCTTAATCTTGTCGGGGTTGGCTTCAATTCCCCGCTGAGACACAAAGAACCCGAGAAGCTTGCCGGAAGGGACTCCAAACACGCACTTCTCGGGGTTGAGCTTGAGGTTGATCCTGCGCAGGTTTGTAAAAGTTTCTTCTAAATCTTGGATCAGGGTAGCCTTGTCCTTGCTCTTGACCACTATATCATCCATGTAGGCTTCCACATTTATGTGTATCTGTGGCTCAAAAGCGACGTGGACTACTCTTGCAAATGTTGAACCAGCATTCTTCAACCCAAAGGGCATTCGTACGAAAGAGTATGTGCCACAAGGGGTGATAAATGCGGTTTTCTCCTCATCTTCTTCTGCCATGAAGATTTGATGATACCCTGAGTACGCATCAAGAAATGAAAGCAAATCACATCCAGCTGTGGAGTCAACAATCTGGTCAATGCGCGGCAAGGGAAATGGATCTTTGGGACAAGCTTTATTGACATCAGTGAAGTCTATACAAAGTCTCCATTTCCCGTTCGCTTTGCGCACGACTACAGGATTGGCCAACCACGTGGGATGGAGCACTCCTCTGACAAGGCCTGCTGCTTCCAGTTTCCTGATCTCTTCTGCAATGAACTCCTAGCGCTCCACCGCTTGCTTTCTGACTCTCTGCTTGATGGGCCGCGCACGAGGATAGACGGCAAGGTGGTGCTCGATTACTTTCCTGGGAACACCGGGGATATCAGACGGTTGCCATGCGAACACGTCGACATTCGCCCGCAGGAAAGCAACGAGCACGCTTTCCTATTTGGGGTCAAGCGTGGCACTGATGGTGAAGGTACCACCAGTGCCATCCTCCTTGGCGGACACCTTCTTGGTCTCGGGTGGCACTGCCATCGTCTTCTTGCATTTGCCGGTGGAGCTCGATGGTGCGACCTCGACGGTAGCGCAGCACTCCGAAGAGGTGCGCTTGCCGGAGTGGGCATCAGAGCTCTTGCCGGACTTGTCCTTCTTCTTCCCCCCGGGAGCTTCAGCAGCAGGTGTGTGGTGATCGGCTGCGGCTGCTGCTTCCCGGTAGATCTTGTCGGCGCAGATAAGGGCATCCTTCTGGTCGCCGGGGACAGAGATGACACTCATCGGGCCTGGCATTTTGAGCACGTTGTATGCATAGTGAGAGGCTGCCATAAACTTGGCGAGCGCTGGACGGCCAAGGATCCCATTGTATGGCAATGGAAAATCGGCAACATCAAATGTGACCCTCTCAGTTCTGAAATTCAGCTCGCTGCCAAATGTGACCGGCAGCGTGATCTTCCCTTTCGGCTTGCTCCTTCCCGGGTTGATTCCTTGGAATGTGCTGGTCTCTTCGAGCTCGCTGTCGGGGATCTGGAGTTTGTGAAGGACCGCGGAGGAGATGAGATTCAAGCCGGCCCCGCCATCAACTAGCATCTTTGTGACCTTGAGGTTGCGAATAGTTGGTGAAACCAACATTGACAAGCACCCGGCCGCAGTTATGCGATCAGGGTGATCTCCGATGTCGAAGATGATAGGCGTGCTGGACCATTTCAAGGGTTTGCGTGACTCTATGGATGGCTCCGCTGCATTCACTTCCCGCATCCACTGCTTGAGCTGGCGGGGCGAAGTATGCAGAGAGGCGCCACCATCAATGCACAGGACCTCTGTGGCTTTCTGAAATTCCTGCTCATTGGCCTCATCATCGTCCATGTCTTCGTCATCGTCGTCATCTTCATCCTGGTCGCGGCCGCGGGGAGGTCTGTCTTCTTGCCGCTGTTTGGCCTTGCCGCGGCGTCCTCCCCGGCCGGGGCGTTTCTTGCCGGATTCACCAGTTCTTTCCTGGGCCTTCTCTTTGTCGCGTCGCTCGTATTCAGCCTTCTGCTGCTCAGCAAGCTGCTCGACCTTTTTGCAGTTCTGGAGATCGTGACCCTTGGTGCGGTGAATCTTGCAATACTGCCTGCCGGAGCTGTCCTGCTTGTCGGCGGCCGCCACAGGATGGGCCTCCTTGTCGGAGCCACCAGCCTTAGCTTCCTTGGCGCCACCTCCGTTGCCGGTCTGCTCGACAGCTAGCACTTCCTTACCCTTATTCCTTCTGTAGTTCCGCCGCCGGCCTTTCCTCGCCGGGGCGGCATCTTCACTGTCAGATCCTCCTGCTCCTGTGCTCTCTCCGGGGAGCCTCCTCCCCTCTTCAGCGCGTGCACACTTGTTAGCCAGGGCATAAAGCTCGCTGACGTCTCTGATCTTACACATCGCCATCTCCTCCCTCATCCTTCGATTTTGCACGTTCTGATGGAACGCGCTAATGATCACGGCGGGGTGGACGTCTGGGATGTTGTGTTTTACACGGCTGAATCTTTGGATGTACTTGCGCAGTGGCTCTCCTTCCTTCTGGGCGAGCAGATGAAGATCGCTCTCTTGGCCATGTGGCTTGTGGCCGCCTGTAAAGGCGCCAACAAACTGATGGCATTGATCAGCCCAGGAAGATATGGAGTTGTCCGGCAAGTGCATGAGCCAGGATCTGACATTGGGCTTGAGCACCAGCGGGAAGTAGTTGGCAAGGATCTTGTCATCTTGTCCCCCAGCAGCTTGCACTGCAATGGTGTAGATGCTGAGGAACTCCGACGGATGCGTCTTGCCGTCGTACTTCTCCGGCACGTCTGGCTTGAAATTTTTTGTGCTGGGCCACTGGACTTTCCGCAGCTCACGGGTGAACGCAGGACAACCTACCGCGTACGGTAGATCACCTGGTTCCCCTGGCGCATGCATGCCAGCAGAGAGCCCAGCGCGCTTGTCGGATTGACGTCGCGCTTCTCTTCGGCGCTCGATGCGGGTTCGAGCGTCTTCTTTTTGCCGTTCATGGAGAACTTGATGCTGGTCACGACGAGCTCGTGGGTCCGACGACGCGGTGGAACCGCTGTTGGGGTGGACCCGGCGAGTCGGTGATTTTGGCCTTCGTAGTGGAGAGTGCATGGAAGTCGCACCTCCCTCAGTCTTGTTGCCATCGGCTCGCGTCTGGTTGTCCTGCCGCGGCAGCGAGGCGCTTGGTTGCCGCGCAGTGTCGCCGTTAGCGAAGCCAATGAGGCTCTGGATAGTGGCCCTCCATTCGTCGGTCTTGTCCGCCGTCGGAGGATAGTCCAGGAGCAGCTGGGCCCGCGCCAAGGCTTCTGCTGGGGTGGTGGGCGGCAGAGGTGAACGGTGCGAGGAGAGGGGCGTGCTCGGACTCCTAACCAAGTTAGAAGGAGCAGCGTCCCGTCCCGGCGACCGTACCTCGCTGGGGCTAGCATGCTGGCGTGCATGCTGGTCTTGAGCTCCGCGCGAACCACCAGCTTGATCTTGGGTCAGCGGACGTATGGCGCTGCGAACGCTATGACGCTGCTGGTCCCGCGCCTCTTGAGAGAGACGCGGAGCGCGCATGGACGCCGAGGCCTGTGCCTCCTTGTCCTTGGACTTGGCAGTGCTGTGGGCACCCTCGTCGACGCCCATTCCTCCGCCGGTGTCCACTCCACCATCTGTTTGCTCCGGAGGCGGTGGAAGCGACGCGGACGGAACAGCTGCCTCCGAATTCTTCTTCTTCGGTGGCATGTCGATGAAGATGATGAGGATCTAGCTTGCGTGCACGCCGGATCGGGTTCGCACGATCTCGACGCCCCCTACCTGGCGCGCCAGAGATGTCGGGGGCGATGCTGATTCCCGCCAACACCTATGGGGACAGGGCCCCTTTTCGGTTCGGTGGGGGGCGGAGAGCGCACAAAGAGCGGATCGAGGCGGTGCACGCGGGGAGATTTTTACCCAGCTTCGGGCCGCACGGATGCGTAAAACCCTACTGCTGCTTGTTTGTGTATATTGGATTCTTGCTTAGGAGCAATGGACGCTGCCAGACTAAGCGTAAGAGTGTTTCTGGTCTTGAACGAACCGAGCTGGCCGAGTGTCTGAACTCCCCGACCCTCGGAACCCTCCCTACGTTGCGCTTGGGCCTCCTTTTATACTCAAGGGGTCACCGACAGGGGGCAACGTAGACAAGAAGGGTAAAAATGGAAAAGGACGCGGTAGGTGCAGCTACCACTACTGTGGATACAGTGCACCCTACCTAACTCTGACGGCAGGGGACAAGGGCATTAAATGCCTGTCTGAGTCTCCTAAACAGTGCAACAGGTGACCGTTAGGAGTGCCACCGTTTGCCACGATGGGCTTCTCTTCATCTCTGCTTGCCACCACGTACCCCTAGCTGCACGGCCTCCCGCCACGTGCGCTCTGGTAGAGTCCCAGAGCGACACGTTAGCAGGTGAGCTGGAGCGCGAGCACGTAGTGGGGGTTTCCCACGGCAAGCTCCTTGCCGCGGCCGTCGTCTTGTCGCGTCCGGAAGCTTGTTGCTCGCCGGATCTTGCCGGGATGCAGGGCGCGTCGCGGCAAGCCTTCTTGGTATGTGTTGAGTAGCCTTCCCGGCAAGCTCCTCTTACCGGGGTCTTGTCTCTTCCCGGCAAGCTCCTCTTGTCGGGGCCTTGGTTGGCCTTCCCGGCAAGCTCCTCTTATCGGGGCTTCGGTTGGCCTTCCCGGCAAGCTCCTCTTACCGGGGCCTTGGTTTGAGTACTTTGTTCTTGAATGGTCTTCAAGGGAACCAGGGAGGGTCCTGGCGGTCACCCGGCAAGCCTTGCCGCGGGGCGCTGCAACTGCCCGTGCACAAGTTCGGGGTAATAGGGTACCCCTACTCTAGTACACTGACAGCAGACAAACGAGTACGGCACCGTCTAGTGTGCGGTCGGATGTTCTGAGGGAGTTGGTGGGTCAACCGGCCATCTCAGATGAACACCGTGTGCTGATGAATACGGTGATGGAGAGAATCTTGTCCGCCGAAAGTGGATTGCATAAAGCTTTTATGAGTCTACTAACATGTTTTGAGGTACGTAAAATAATGTTTGATAGTCCTGCACATGCTAAGTGTGCCCTGTGTAGATAGTAGCCCCTGAGACTCTGGTTGTCGTTGGGAACGACGACGATCAGAGGATCATAATCCCAGGTAGTAACCATAATGTTTGTATGAGCAGGTGATGGAAGCTCCAGTGGCTAGCCGGAATAGCGAGTTTGCCCATTTAAAACGGCACTTGGATGCAGCAGACGTAGACATCGAGCTTGTTAACAAAAGGCTTGACGAGGCGCAGGGTAGGTGTTATTATCTGGTAAACGCTGCATAGTAAGAGCAGCATGAAGCCAGTATATTTAACATGTTATTACTGCAGATGGAGCTGCCACTGTTGAAACCTTGCGGATGGAACTTGCCTGACCCAAGGAAGAAGCAAGATTGGGTAATGCGGCTGTTTGAAGGAGGCCGAAGAGTTGCGAGCCGAGAAGGCCGCGCATGGCGAGAGCCGGGATAAGATGGCCAATATGGCCGTAGAATTAAAAGCCGCCGTCGACCGTTGTCGGGCTCTTGAAAAGGAAAACCAGGCGAAGGCATCGAACCTTGAGAAGGTTGTTGCAACGGGAAAAGACCTCTGCTCTGCTATGAGGGCAAAGAAGGAGGAGCTGCGGGAAGTCGGGGATATTGTAGCCGGGAAATCCTTTATGCTGTAGAGGAAGTTCGGAGATCCACGGTATGCCCCTCTGGATCGGCTGTGGAGTTCGGAGTATGCGTATATGGATTTGGCGGTGAGTGCTGCTGATGCGGCCAAGTACTTCAAGGGTCAGACGGACCATGAAGTGGACCAGTTGTTTTGGACACAATTCCATTCTCCCGAGCGTCCACTTTCGTTGTCTGACCAACTAGCCGAATGGGCCGAACTAAATAGGTTGTCCGGACTCGCCATGAGGTCTGTTGTGGATCAGCTATGGCCGGAAAGGCTAAAACCGAACAACTATTTTGGCTTGGTGCAGCAGTTCCTTGATGTGGTGCCGCGCATTAATGCGATGAAGAGGTCAGCGTGTATAGAAGGCGCACGAATGGCCTTTGCCCATGCTAAAGCATACTGGGCGGAGATGGATGCTACCACTGTTGCAGCGCAGGATTCGGCCATAGGTCGAAGGGCTGCTGAGCACTACTTTGAGGAAGTTCTTGAGGGTGCTCGTTTGATAGAGACCCAGCGCTCAAAAAATATTATGTTTGAGTGACATGTAATCTCATTGTAAGCGAAATGCTTTTATAAATTTTCATAAGGCTACTTTTATACTTTTGCCTGAAAGTAATGTGATGCCTCCTGGGCGGCCGTTTATGTATACGTGTGTATAACCTGAAAGATTGCAGTCGTCGGCTTCAACCCCCACGCATATAATGCGGAGGTGTTCCCAGAAACACGCGTTCACACTTAACCCAACGTCTTGGTCCTATTAAGGAGGTGATAGCGGAGCGAGCGAGGCACCCGGACTATAATGCTTTAACACTTTCACTTAGCCATAGGAGTTTGACAGTGGGGCTACTAGATAGCCCCTGGTGGCTCCGCACTCTCCCCATCCCGGGGTGCGTATATGCCTGGCCGGAAAGCGGCCCTTCGTTAAGGCGGAGGAATTCTAACATTCCCATGGGTCATCGAGTGGTTGACCAGTCTCGCGCTAGATCATGACAGTCAGTTTTCGACTTTCTCTACTGAGGTGCTCGTCCGGATGAACCAGGGCACAATCGCAGTAGTTCTCTTGGTGCTACCTTGGCCAGTAAAGCGGAACGTAAGGCACCAAAACACAGGAGCCGGGCAAACCCAACATTTGACCAAAGACAATGACTCGGAGCTGATGCATATAGGGCCAAATTCGCGACGCCGAACACTCCCTAAGGTATTCGGTCTTTGTGGTATAAATCGGGCCTAAATAATGGCCTTCGTAAGAAGCCCCTTATGTCCAGGTACGTGCATTGGTCTGGCGTGGCCACATGCCAAGACGTCAGCATCCTTCTCAATGGTGGATATGTATCAACAAGAGACAATAAAAAAGGTTTATGCAGGGTCTTAATCTAAAAAGAATCCTTGGAGCGGGTCCCTGTTGCACGTCTGCGCCTGTGTCTCCGTTGTGCCGTATCCTGGATGGGTGTGGCACGATGATCGTCTGTAAAAGAGAGGAATTTAGGTGAAAAAGGTTGTCGTGCAAAAAAGATAATTAAAGAAACTATGCATAATTTAAAATGAGGAGGAATGGCCACATGTCTGCGCGCGTTGAGCCCCTTGTGAATAGGGGTGTGACCATTTATTCGGTATAAGTAGCGGCGCCGGACTCGATTAGTTGTGTCTGAGGTCTTGACGACCTATGGGGTGCTTTGGCTAGTCCGGGCGCCTTTAGTGTGTGGCTGCCAAGGCAACCTCACTCTCTTCGACGCGCAGAGATTGCTTGATATTTCCGTGCACTGAAATGATGCCACATGGACCGGGCATCTTGAGTGTGAGGGAGGCGTAGTGTGGTATTGCATTAAAGCGAGCGAAAGCTTCGCGCCCGAGCAGTGCTTGATAGCCACTTTGAAACGGAGCGATGTGGAAGGTTAAATGCTCGCTACGGAAGTTATCGGGGGAGCCGAATATAACTTGTAGTAGGAGGGAGCCCGTACAACGAGCCCCTGGGCCTGGCGTTACTCCTTTGAAGGCAGTATTGCTATGGCGAATTTGTGTTGGGTCTAACCCCATCCCGCAGATTGTATCCTGGTATATTAGGTTTAGGTTGCTGCCGCCGTCCATCAAGACTCGTGTGAAGTGATATCCACCAATTACTGGGTCTAATACCAAGGCAGCCCATCCTGCGTGTCGGATACTTGCTGAGTAATTGCGATGGTCGAAAATGATCGGTTGAGACGACCATTGGCAGGACTTCGCGGTGACAGGCACTTGGGTATATTTTCCTGGGGGTGCCACATTGTTTTTTTCCTTGATCATGTGTAGTACGTTTACTATTTTGACCTCTGGTGGGAATTTCTTTTGTTCCCCAGTGTCTTGCTTGGGAGGCTCGTCCTCGTCTTCACTTGGTGTATCCTCCCCCTTGTGTATGGCGTTGAGCTTGCCGGACTGCTTGAAGACCCAACATTCTCTGTGGGTATGATTAGCAGGCATGCTAGGGGTACTATGTATCTGACATACCTGGTCTAGAATTTTGTTGAGGCTGGACGGTTCATCCCTAGTGCCTTTAGTGGGCGGCTTTTGACCTGGCCGGGAGCTTTTGAATCCGGCATTTACTATCGTGCCCTTCGTGCTGTCTTCTTTATTCCGGCGTTTGCTATTGCTGTTGCGCCGTGATTTCCCGTTTCCATCTCTAACTTCAGATGTACTGGGGTCGCTGGTGCTGCATCTGGCTAGCCAGCTATCCTCACCTGCGCAAAAGCGGGTCATAAGGTTTGTTAATATGGCCATCGTTCTCGGCTTATTTTGGCCAAGGTGTCTGGCGAGCCATTCGTCACGGACGCTATGCTTGAAATCTGCCAAGGCTTCAGCGTCCGGACAGTCGACAATCTGGTTATTTTTAGTGAGAAACATGTTCCAAAGCTTTCGGGCTGACTCTCCGGGCTGTTGAGTTATATGACTCAAATCGTCCGCATCCGGAGGTCGGACATAAGTTCCTTGAAAATTTGCCCGAAAGGCGTCTTTGGGTTCTTCCCAACTTCCAATGGAGTTTTCCGGGAGGCCTTTGAGCCAACGACGAGCTGGCCCTTTGAGCTTGAGGGGTAAGTATTTGATGGCGTGGAGATCATCTCCTCGAGCCATATGGATATGAAGGATATAGTCCTCAATCCAAACCCCAGGGTCTGTTGTCCCATCGTATGCCTCTATGTTTACGGGCTTGAATCCCTCTGGAAATTCATGGTCTAGCACCTCATCGGTGAAACATAGGGGGTGTGCGGCACCCCTGTAACTGGGTGTACCGCGTTGTTCTGATGCTTGTTGTGTTGCATTGTATGCTGGGGCGCGCTTGCGTGGTCCATAGATGGATCTTGTTGCGCCGTCCTTTGGGTGCGAGCCCTCGTGTGGGTCGCGTGTTGTATTGTGAGCGGCATTGTATGCCATTCTGTGTTGATAGAGGGGTCGTCTATCCGACCAGGTGGTTGCTTTGATATTTGGTTGTGGGGGGTTGGAGGCCTCCTCATCGAATTCGGGTAGCAGCTTCCGCTTTGGGAAGCTCTTTGAGGGGCGATCGTCGCCGTACATTGCTGCTGTATTAAGTATTTTACTCCATCTGAATTGGAGTTTGTTTTGCACGGCCTTGAGCCTTCGCTTCTGCTTTTTAAGGCTCCTTGCGGTGGCAACGAGCCTTTCGCGGGCATTCTGATGCTCTGGGTGCCTGTTCGGCGTTATGTCGTCCGGACCATTATCCCTGATAGGATTTGTTTGTTCGGTTTGGATATATGGATTGCCGTTGTCCGGCAGCGGTTCGCCCTACTCCAGCGCTGGGTCTGTATGATCGCTATTTCTGTCGAGGCGGGATTTGGGGTGGCGCTTGTGTCTCCGTTTTGACTGCTTTTCGAGGGAACAGGCCTTCGGCGCGTCCTTCCGCTCCTCGTCGTCATCTTTTGGTGCGTCCACTGTGTATACGTCATATGACGAGGTGGCATTCCAGGGCCCAACAGGCACTGGTTCTTCATTGTCTCCTTCATCGGCGTCCATACCGTTGATGTCTTCGGAGTCAAAGTCGAGCACGTCGGTTAAATCGTCGGCAGTGGCTACAAAGTGGGTGGTGGTGGGCTTTGAATTTCTTCATCGTCCGTACTACAACCTTGCTGACCATAGTCCGGCCAGGGCTCTCCTAATAAAGAGAGAGACTTCAGTGACTTCAGGATATCGCCGAAAGGCGAGTGCTGAAAGACGTCCGCGGCCGTGAACTCCATGATCGGTGCCTATCGGTGTCAAAACCGGCGGATCTCGGGTAGGGGGTCCCGAACTGTGCGTCTAGGCCGGATGGTAACAGGAGGCAAGGGACACGATGTTTTACCCAGGTTCAGGCCCTCTTGATGGAGGTAAAACCCTACATCCTGCTTGATTAATATTGATGATATGGGTAGTACAAGAGTAGATCTACCACGAGATCAAGGAGGCTAAACCCTAAAAGCTAGCCTATGGTATGATTGTTGTATGATGAAGTTGTCCTATGGACTAAAACCCTCCGGTTTATATAGACACCGTAGAGGGTTAGGGTTACACAAAGTCGGTTACAATGGTAGGAGATCTAAATATCCGCATCGCCAAGCTTGCCTTCCACGCCAAGGAAAGTCCCATCCGAACACGGGACGAAGTCTTCAATCTTGTATCTTCATAGTCCTGGAGTCCGGCTGAAGGTATAGTCCGGCTACCCGGACACCCCCTAATCCAGGACTCCCTCAGTAGCCCCCGAACCAGGCTTCAATGACGACGAGTCCGGCGCGCAGATTGTCTTTGGCATTGCAAGGCGGGTTCTTCTCCAAATTCTGTGTACCTGCTGAATAATGTCTGATTTTTGTAATGTAGCGCACCTTGGCTTCCACGCCCAATAATGGCCGTCTTCCACGTGTTAAACGAATGCGAAAAGTCGGGGTATTTTTACATTCACACCCCTAGCCGCATAAACAAGCCGCCTATTTAATGGGATGGGGATCCGGATCCAAACCACACCTTCTCCTCTCCGCGAGTAATCATCAAAGCGCCTCTAGCAAAGGTCCATTCCAACATGGCCAGCCGTTGCAGCTCCTCCTTTCGCCCTTCCAGTCCTAAACCTGGAGACTGGGAGAGGTGCTCCATCCCGCACAGCGAGCTAGTATCGCTTCAGGCCAAAGGATTTCTCCCTCAGGCCTATATGGTCCCGCTCCGAGCCGGACTCGCCACCTATAATGGCGGAGAGCAAGCGGAGAGCACCCCCAATCCCTCCAAAGGAGAGCGGGTGTGCCTCGTCCCTTATCTAGTAAGAGGACTTGGATTTACAATTCATCCATTTCTCCGTGGGCTTCTGGAGTTCTATGGCCTCCAGCTGCACAATATCACGCCCGCCTCTATATTGCATATCGCGGGCTTCGTCACCCTTTGCGAGCTATTCTTAGGTGTTGAGGCTCATTTCGTGCTGTGGAAGAGGTTATTCTGCCTGGTGCCCCGCTCTCAAGAGGGGTCTATATATCAAGTGGGCGGAGCCGAAGTGTGGCGTATCGCCGGGACCGGATATCTATCCGGAACCCCAAAGAAGGCGTCCGAGGACTGGCCTTCGGAATGGTTTTATATAGATGATGTCCCGCTGCTGGATCCTATCCGGGCCGGTCTCCCCAAATTCAACAGTGCTCCCTTAAAGAAACGCCTAAGCTGGCGTCCGCGGAGCTCTCAGAGAGAAGGCGACAAGGACGTCCTTCACCTGATGGATCGGATAAGACTATTGGCTCATTCCGGACTAACCATGATTGAGGTCATGGCCGCATGCATTATGCGGGGGGTGCAGCCGCTTCAATATAGAGGCCACTCCATGTGGGATTTTAACGGGGAGGATGACGCCACCCGTTACGGTCGTAAGGGGCCAGCCTCAGCTGCCGCTCTAGTAAAGATCTTATCCTCTTTGTACAAGGGAGAAGAGGAGGAATTCCTCCGCGTCAACCCGCAGGGCGGATTTTCTATGTACAACCCTCCGAGTTGGGTAAGTGGACAATTGTGCTTGCGCATCCGTTTTATATTCCCATGATTAAATATGTGGTCTTCTGATTTCAACGCAGGAGCTGCGTCAGGAAGTAAAGGATATAAACAGCTGTCCCCCACAGCCCAAGGATCTAGAACGGTCTCTCGATCTGGACTCCGAAGAGGATCCGGACATATCGGTGGAGCTGATTGACGGGGTGTTTTATCAGCTAAGCAAGGACAATACCTTGGTGGCCATTACGGCTGATTACCCAGGGTTAATCCTGGCCTCCCAGGTGACAGAGAGCGGAGTCTCATCCCCTTGAGAAGGAATCCATTCTCACGCATTTCAGTTTTTCTGACAACGACTGTGCTTTGCAGGGGAGGTTTCCGAGGCGGGAGGCCGAACCTGCGGCGGTTAGCCAACAAGGGGCCGCAGGGCCTCGTGGGGTAAAAAGGAATGTAGTCCGGACTGAGACACCGGCGCAAAGATATAGCGCACCCTCTTTTTCCCTGGTGTTATTCCTTCAGGGCATATGAACGTTCGTGCTGTCTTCAGGACGAAGAGACCTCGCCAGACTACATCCGGAGAGGTTGCCAATCGCGCCTCCACCAGCCAGGCTCCAACGCCTGGCCCGGAAGCGGAAGCGAACACAAGGCGCACACCGGACGCTCCTCCGACAGAGGATGCGGGCAGGCTGTCTGCCACCAATTCCAAGGTGGAGAGTGCCATGAACCACAGGCGTCGCCGGACAGTTCTTCGCGACACTTGTTTCTCCCAAGAGGCATTAGATGCCTTCAATTCGGGAGATGTGTATCTCCGTGCCGCTCAAAATGTTTTAGCCAGAGCCACGGAACAATATGTAAAAGACATACGGGTAAGAAATTTTTGGTATATATATATATATATATATATATATATATATATATATATATACCAGTAGCCCCCGAGACTGGAAACAGTTAGGGTAACTGATTTAAGGATCATTTGTTATGCAGGTTCTTACAAAGAAGAATACTGTACTGTCCCAGGAGCTGGAAGAGTGCAAAGCCCAACTAGAGCCGACACTAGCGGCGGCAGGGGAGCCCAAAGAGACCCCCTCTGGTAAGATACACTTCGAAAGATTAGTATCTTGCAAAGTGCGGCGTGGGTGTAAATCTAACAAATCATATTGCAGATGGCGCCGGACTAGATCCGGAGAGGCAACAACTCTTGCGCCGGCTAAAGGCCGGTGAGAGTATGTTGACAAGGGTCAGGCGGGAGAAGAATGATCTTCAGGATGCCAACACCAAGCTGGATATTGAACTTAAAGATGTTCGTGGCCAGCTGTCGGACTCTACTAAGGAGAATCGGCGGCTTCGACGCGGCATATTTAGTAAGTGCTTAAGCGAATCTTTGAAAGAAAAGAGTTCGGCGAGGAAGTCGACTAACAGAGTAATGTCTGTAGGTATGCTAACGGGTCGTCCCGCAGAGGAGATGCCCGGTTCTACAGGTGACCTTCTTCCTGAGCTCTCGCAACTGCACGAGCGAGTTCGTCAGGCGATGCGAGGCGTTGCCCAAGCCTTATGGCCTTCCCACTGCATGCCCGAGGGCCTTGGAGAGCTTTCGGAGAAGCTTAAGGGAGCTCGGTGGCGCTTCCGGTTGTGGAAGATATCGGCCTGCCGGCAAGGCGCTAGGGAGGCCTGGGCCATGGTGAAGACGCGGTACACAAAGTCTGACCCAAACCACATGGCCGAGGTTGGACCTGTGGGGCCTAACGGGAAGGAGATCCCTGTGAGCTTAGTGTACGGCCAAGTAGAATTGGCCGCCAAGTATTCCCAGTAGGACTGTAAGTTAGACAGCCTGTTAGATGGTATTGAAGAGGAATACAATCAGTCAGAGTGACTATGTAATTTTTAATTGACATGTGTGATGCCTTCTAGCCGGATTGTAGATCGTTTGTTGTTGCCGACCTTTTCGCTTCAACCTCAGGACCTGACGGTCCGGAGTGTGTCCGAATACCCTACTGGTTATGTAAAAACCAGGGTATGCATGGAGAACAGGCGTAGGGGTCATTAGTGCTTTATCAGACAAGTGCCCAACTAGTTATGTTATATTACATGGTTAGTAAGAAACATCTTCCAGAGAGAATAGTTCCGTTAGGGGTTCCTTTCTCTGGGAGGCATGCCCTAAAGTGCATGTCCGGACTGCGAACGCAGGAAAATCATCTGGGTGCATATATATAAATAAGTAAAAAAGGGTCATCTTTTAGTTCATCGACCGAATATTCCCTTAAGAACGCTAGCTTTCGGCTTCACCCAGTCTGAGGTACACATCCGGCTGATCCGGCAGTAACAATCGCAGAGGTGCTCCCTTTACCACCTAGCCGAACAATCGGGAACGTAGGGGTAAGCACAAGAGCCAGGCAACCCAGCTTGGCCAAAACTTAAGTCACATCAATGCATATAATGGTGAAGAAAAGGTACATGCGGAAGTTTGACACATGTGGTGGGCATGAAGCCCGTATAAGTAAGCTTCTGTTAAAGAAGCCCCCAGGTTTAAGGAGCGCGAGTAACACGTCACTTGAGGAGCCTTTAAGGGCTATAAAAGAAAAAGGGGGAGGAGAGAAATGTAAGACAGAAAATGTAAAAAATGAACAGAGGAAGGAGACAAACACAGAGTCCGGCGCTAGGCATAGAATCTTCGGAGACGGGCTGCGTTCCATGGGTTCGGCTCGAGTCAGTTATCCGACGCATCTCGCAGGCGGTATGCTCCACCAGTCAGGACTTGGTCGATTATGAAGGGACCTTCCCACTTGGGCTTCAGCTTGTCCTTTTTCTTGTCCGGCAGGCGTAGAACTAATTCGCCAACGTTGTAGTTTTTGGCTCGCACTTCTCTGCTTTGATATCTTCGAGCCTGCTGTTGGTAGAATGCGGAACAGGCTTTTGCCACGTCGCGCTCCTCCTCTAAGGCGTCCAAAATGTCCTGCCGATCGAGCTCGGCTTCCCTTTCTTCGTACATGCGCACTCGAGGTGAGTCATGAATTATGTCGCATGGCAAGACTGCCTCTGCGCCATACACCATAAAAAATTGTGTGTATCCGGTGGTGCGGTTCGTCGTCGTCCGTAGCCCCCAGAGTATGGAGTCGAGCTCCTCTACCCAGTGCGTGTTAGATTCCTTGAGGGACAGCACTAATCTGGGTTTGATGCCGCTCATGATGAGACCATTTGCACGTTCGACCTGACCGTTAGTTTGTGGGTGATAGACGGAAGCATAATCGAGCTTGATGCCCATGTTTTTGCACCAGAGTTTTACCTCATCGGCCGTATAGTTCGTGCCGTTATCGGTGATGATGTTGTGGGGACGCCATAATGGTGTACGACCCCGGATATAAAGTCTATCACAGGTCCGGATTCGGCCGTCTTAATAGGCTTGGCTTCTATCCATTTGGTGAACTTATCCACCATGACCAGTAAGTATTTTTTCTTGTGGGCTCCACCTTTAAGGGGTCCCACCATGTCAAGCCCCCAGACCGCGAAAGGCCAAGTGATGGGGATAGTTTGGAGGGCGGTGGGTGGCATATGGCTTTGGTTTGCAAAAAGCTGGCAACCGGCGCATCGTTGGACCAAGTCCTGAGCGTCCGCCCGGGCCGTCGGCCAATAAAAGCATGTACCGAAAGCCTTGCTTACAAGGGACCGGGCTGCGGTGTGATGGCCACCGAGTCCGGCATGAATTTCAGCCAGCAGGTTTCGCCCTTCCTCTTGGGAGATGCACCTTTGAAGGACTCCGGTAGTGCTTTTCTTATAAAGTTCTTCCTCATGGACTTTATAGGCTTTAGATCGCCGCACTATACAGTGTGCCTTGTTTTGGTCCTCTGGGAGTTCCTGCCTAGTAAGGTAGGCTAGGAATGGCTCTGTCCACAGGGCGATAACGGCCATTAGTACATGGGCTGAGGTTGTGATTTCATTGGCAGAGCCTCCGATTATGTCAGATTGTTCGGCGTTGGACAGTGCGGTTGGGTCCGGGCTAATATTGCCATGTTCCCCTTCCCATACTACGGATGGCTTGAACAGCCTTTCCAGGAAGATGTTGGGGTGGATCGCATCGCGTTTTGCGCCGATGCATGCCAGGACGTCTGCCGCCTGATTGTTTTCTCGGGCTATATGATGAAATTCGAGCCCCTCAAACCGAGCTGACATTTTGAGGATGGCGTTGCGGTAAGCTGGCATTTTTGGATCCTTGGCATCGAAGTCTCCATTTATTTGGGATATCGCGAGGTTCGAATCCCCGCGCACCTCTAGGCATTGAATGCCCATGGATACTGCCATCCGGAGACCATGTAAAAGGGCCTCGTATTCGGTTGCATTGTTGGAGTCCATGTACATAATCTGGAGTACATATTGAACCGTGTCTCCTGTGGGGGATGTCAAAACGACGCCGGCCCCGAGTCCGGCCATCATTTTGGAACCGTCGAAGTGCATGATCCAGTTTGAATATGTGCCGTACTCTTTAGGGAGTTCGGCCTCCGTCCATTCTACGACGAAGTCGGCCAAAACTTGCGACTTGATAGCTCGCCATGGCCTATAAGTTATGTCGAACGGGAGGAGCTCGATGGCCCATTTTGCAATCCGGCCCATTGCGTCACGTTTGTTTATAATATCGTTGAGTGGTACTTCCGATGCTACTGTGATTGAACACTCTTGAAAGTAGTGTCGTAGCTTCCGGGATGCCATGAATACTGCATATGCAATCTTTTGATAATGTGGGTACCGTGATTTGCATGGGGTGAGGACAGTGGACACATAGTAAACCGGCTTTTGAAGGGGGAATTTTTGTCCGTCCGTTTCCCGTTCGATGACGAGTACTGCGCTGACAACTTGATGGGTTGCTGCAATGTACGATAGCATTGGTTCGCCGATGTTTGGCGCGGCCAGGACGGGGTTTATTGCCAATATGGCTTTTATTTCCTCGAGTCCGGCCGTGGCGGCATCCGTCCACTTGAAGTGTTCGGTGCACCGAAGGAGGCCATAGAGGGGTAGCGCCTTTTCTCCCAACCGGGAGATAAAGCGGCTTAGAGCCGCCACGCATCCGGTTAATTTTTGTATTTGTTTGAGGTCCTTTGGGATATACAATTGTGACAAAGCTCGGATCTTGGCTGGATTTGCTTCGATTCCTCTACCGGATACAATGAAGCCCAAGAGCTTTCCGGCTGGAACGCCGAAAACGCATTTTTCCGGATTTAGCTTGATGTCATATGCTCGGAGGTTGTCAAATATAAGCCTCAAGTCGTCTACTAGAGATTTGAAATGTTTTGTTTTTACGACCACATCATCCATGTATGCCTCTACTATTTTGCCAATCTGGTTTGCCAGACATGTCTGAATCATGCGCTGATATGTTGCGCCGGCGTTTTTGAGCCCGAAAGGCATTGTGTTGAAGCAGAATGGGCCGTATGGGGTGATGAATGCTGTTCGGTTTGGTCTGACTCGGCCATCTTGATTTGATGGTAATCGGAGTATGCGTCGAGGAAGCACAACGAATCGTGTCCTGCAGTGGCGTCGATAATTTGATCAATGCGGGGGAGGGGGAAGGGATCCTTTGGGCAAGCCTTGTTAAGGTCTCTGAAGTCAACGCACAGGCGCCAGGATTTGTCCTTCTTTGGTACCATCACCAAGTTTGCTAGCCAGTCCGGATGTTTTATATCTCTGATGAATCCGGCCTCCAATAGTTTGGCTAGCTCCTCTCCCATTGCCTGTCTATTGGGCTCAGAGAAACACCGAAGGGCTTGTTTGACAAGTTTGAATCCTTTTAGGATATTTAAGCTGTGTTTGGCCAGCCTGCGTGGGATTCCTGGCATGTCTGAAGGGTGCCAGGCAAAAATGTCCCAGTTCTCCCGTAGGAATTCTCGCAGTGCAGCGTCTACATCGGGGTTTAATCGTGCCCCGATGGAAGCTGTTTTATTGGGGTCCGTTGGATGGACCTGGAATTTGACTATTTCATCCGCTAGTTTAAAAGAGGTGGACTTGGATCTTCTGTCGAGTATCACATCGTCCCTGTTTACCGTGGAGCGCAGCGTAGTCAGTTCCTCAACCTCTAGGGCTTCGGACAATGCCTCAAGGGCCAATGCGGCTGTCTTGTTTTCGGCGCGGAGTGCTATGTCCGAATCACTAGCGAGAGTGATGATTCTGTTCGGCCCGGGCATCTTGAGCTTCATGTACCCGTAATGGGGTATTGCTTGGAAGATTGTAAACGCTTCCCGCCCCAGCAGAGCGTGGTATCCGCTACTGAACGGGGCCACTTGGAATGTGACCTCTTCGGACCTATAATTATCCGGCGTCCCGAACACCACATCTAGTGTGATTTTTCCTGCACAGCGCGCTTCCCGACTGGGGATTATTCCTCTAAAGGTTGTGCTGCTTCGCTCAATGCGGTTCCAGTCCATTTCCATTTTTTGAAGGGTTTCCTCATAAATGAGGTTCAATCCGCTGCCTCCGTCCATGAGTACCTTGGTGAGGCGAAAGCCGTCCACTATAGGACTGAGTACCAATGTGGCTGGTGCTTGAGCTGTTCGGAATTTAGGTTCATCACTGCCATTAAAAGTAATAGCCGTGTCACTCCATGGGTTTATTGTTGCTACTTGATAGACTTCGGCGAGGCTGCGGAGTGTTCTTTTTCGCATATTATTTGATGCAAAAGTCTCGAAGACTGTTAGGACTGTACTGGAGTCCCTGAGGTGGCTTTCTGCGGCCTCCGGAATTAGGAGATCTTCACCCCTTTTGGCCACCTGCCGGAGTATCCAACATGCTCTAAGGCTATGAGTTGGTGTGGCATCCTCTGTACTATGAATTTTACAGGGTCCATTAAGCCATCCCTCCAGTACGGTTCCGTGCACTGTAGAGGGTTTTGGTTTTTTGGTTTTTAACCCGGGTGTCTGATGATGATGCACCCTTTTATTTCGGACGAGGTTTCTATTCAGGGCCGGATTGTCCCAAAATTTAGTTTCGGTTTTCCGGGCGCTTTCCATCGCACAGTACTTTTGTACTATGGACGCCAAGTCAGCGAAGCGTGTAAGATCACGACGACCTGTGGCGTTGAGGATTCCCTTGTCCGTGCAATTATTGCAGAAGATTGAGATTGCGTCTTCCTCGCGGCAGTCCTTTATCCTGTTCATAACCAGGAGGAACCTTGCCCAGTAATGATGTACTGTTTCTTCGGGCTTTTGCCTGATTTGGGATAGATCGCTTATGTTCGGGTGGGTGGGTGGAATTAAGTCCGGAACTTCACCCAATCTAAGACTCAGAGGCCAAGGAGTTTCCGAACTCTGAAGTTTGGATTCTTGGATGTTGTCCAGTGAATCTAGCCCGTTGCCTGATTCTAAGTTCAGGTCTTGAGTTACATCCTCCCCTCCGCGGGTATCCGGCTTGGAGGGATCGGGAATCCGGACGTAGCTAGTCCTTCAGATAGATGAAGAGTGGCCACACTGTGCCTCTACCACTACAACATGATGGGTGACTTGGGGAGAATTAATTTCTCTTAGATCGGGTTTATGCCCAATCTGGTCATAATCCGTAGTGACCCCCAAGGCGGCGATGCGATCCAAGAGCTCGTTTACGGAAGAGAGCTCCATTGGATCTAACTGCTCGACGAGTTCCGAGCTGACGTGAAGATTGCTTTTGATGACCCGAGAGGTCACCGTCGGTGCAACGGCCGAACAGGCGGTCATGAGAAAACCGCCTAGCCGGAGAGTTTGGCCGATAGCCAAGGCTCCCTTAGTAACGGCGCCGTCTTTAAAGACGGGAAGAGGCATCCTTCCTGATTGCGACGGCACAGAGGAACTCTCAATGAAAGCACCAATGTCGGTGTTAAAACCGGCGGATCTCGGGTAGGGGGTCCCGAACTGTGCGTCTAGGCCGGATGGTAATAGGAGGCAAGGGACACGATGTTTTACCCAGGTTTGGGCCCTCTTGATGGAGGTAAAACCCTATGTCCTGCTTGATTAATATTGATGATATGGGTAGTACAAGAGTAGATCTACCATGAGATCAAGGAGGCTAAACCCTAAAAGCTAGCCTATGGTATGATTGTTGTATGATGAAGTTGTCCTACGGACTAAAACCCTCTGGTTTATATACACACGGAGAGGGTTAGGGTTACACAAAGTTGGTTACAATGGTAGGAGATCTAAATATCCGCATCGCCAAGTTGCCTTCCACGCCAAGGAATGTCCCATCCGGACACGGGACGAAGTCTTCAATCTTGTATCTTCATAGTCCTGGAGTCCGGCTACCCGGACACCCCCTAATCCAGGACTCCCTCAGCGCCCAATCGGATTCGATTGGCGGGGGCGCGGAGGGTTCGGAGTCCGGAGAAGAATCCGGCTTCGTGGAGTCACGAGTCTCGCAGAGTACGGGGCTGGTGTTTGGCTCAATCGCCGTTGGGATCACAGCCCCCGAGGTGGCGTCCAACCGCCCATCCTCGATCGGCGCGGCTGGCTCCGAACTAAGGGTCGGAGCCGACGCGGGTGCGGCCTCCAGGGCACTGTTCGGCGGCAGAGCTAGATCATGCTCGTCGTGACAGTGCGGCGCGCTCGGCGGTGGTTCGAGTCCGTCGAAGATCAAGTCCCCGCGGATGTCAGCCGTGTAGTTTAAATTTCCGAATCTGACCTGACGGCCAGGGGCGTAGCTTTCGATCTTCTCTAGATGGCCAGGTGAATTGGCCCGCAGTGCGAAGCCGCCAAAGATGAAGATCTGTCCGGGGAGGAAGGTCTCACCCTGGACTGCATCGCCATTGATGATCGTAGGAGCCATCGGGCCTGACGGCGATGGCACAGAGGAACTCTCAATGAAAGCACCAATGTCGGTGTCAAAACCGACGGATCTCGGGTAGGGGGTCCCGAACTGTGTGTCTAGGCCAGATGGTAACAGGAGGCAAGGGACACGAAGTTTTACCCAGGTTCGGGCCCTCTCGATGGAGGTAAAACCCTACGTCCTGTTTGATTAATATTGATGATACGCGTAGTACAAGAGTAGATCTACCACGAGATCAGAGAGGCTAAACCCTAGAAGCTAGCCTATTGTATGATTGTTGATGTGTATGTTGTCCTACAGACTAAAACCCTCCGGTTTATATAGACACCGGAGAGGGTTAGGGTTACATAGAGTCGGTTACAATGGTAGGAGATCTGAACATCCGTATCGCCAAGCTTGCCTTCCACGCCAAGGAATGTCCCTTCCGGACATGGGACGGAGTCTTCAATCTTGTATCTTCATAGTCCAGGAGTCCGGCTGAAGGTATAGTTCGGCTATCCGAACACCCCCTAATCCAGGACTCCCTCACCGAGGAAGAAGCAAAAGAAGCTCGACAAGAAAATGCGCTTCTACATGAGCATGTAGATCAACTCAAGAATGATTGCCAATTAGTAGTTACAAGTCTTAAGGATGAATTTCTGCAAATGAAGAGATTGTTGAGTTCAGTCCACGGTATGGCTCGCCCCAAGAGGGTAGATGCAGATGCATATGGACATGAAGGTGCATATGGACAAGAAGATACTGTAGGATCTGCCACCCCTACCTTTGAGGTGCGACGAGAGAAGGAGGCAGCTATTTTGCAAAAGAAGACAGAAGGGCACTGTTGCAAAAGAAGGTAGCAGCATTCACTCAGGATTACAATGTCCAATCCCCATTCACTCAGGAATACAATGTCCAATCCCCCCTGCTCAATATGAGGTGTTGCAAGAGAGGGCAGCTGCCATTTCCCAAAAGAAGAAGGCAACAGTGCAACAAGATAAGGATGTGACACTTCATCGAAACAAGATGGCAACATCCCTACGGAAAGAAGTTCCAATCACGCAGAAAAATCATCAGGTCAGATTTTACTATGTTTATAATTTGCCTCTAGTTTCTATAGGATCAAAAAGAATCACTTCCGCTTATCTAACTTCTTTTTCATTATTCCTCAGAAAGGAAGGGATGTGATACTTTATAATGTTTACCGGGATCATAATAGCCCCGTGGCAAAAGCTACAATTCTATCAGTTGATCGGAGAGAGGAGGTAGGTGGTCAGGAGCTTGGCTCTCAATATTGTAAGGTTGTCGTGAACTATGTAATAAAAAGGGATGCTATTCTGCCTCGTGGTGTTGGGGACATGACAACCATGGGGCAAGCTCAAGGGCGATGTATCGCATGGCCTTACAAGCATGTAAGCTTGGGTTCTTTTGCTAAATTTACAATGACTATCATGGTTGATTGCTTAATACTCTTTTGCTCTATGTATGTAGTTGGAAGTGGACAAGTCAATGGCAAATGCAGCAATGCGACCATAAGCAAGCTGAGGAGGTAATATACATATTTCTCTTACCATATTGGGTTACTAGAAAGGCTAAGCTCTCATGAGCTGTTCTTTTGGACATAGACTTTCCTGCATTCGATGCTTTCTCACAAAGGATGTAAATGTAGGGCCCACGGCTGTCGAGTTTAGTGATCAGTACACACATATGTGACATAAATATGAAATTATGGTTGAGCTACAGTAGTATACTTTTTGTTTACAATTGCGAGTCTTCTTTCTTTTTCTTTGTAGATAGAGAAAGTCGCTCCTTTTTTCCTTTTACCAAAAAATGCCAACAGTTGAGCACATTAGATCAATATACACATCTTTTGCACCACACAACAACAATAATAATTTTGCTGGTTAAAATACATAAACATTACAATCAGAACTTACAACCTTGATTTTTTTGCCTGTTCAACCATTTTTGTTGTAGGCCATTGTATACAAATAATCTATTTCAAGAGTCATAATTAGATAGCCAACAAAACAACTTTGGTTGTATATGAATATCAAGCTTCCCCTGTCCAGTGGCGTTCAGCCCCTTTGAATATTTGGGTGAGACTACATATATGGTGATCTTTCAAACCTCCCTGTACAAAGTGTACTGGTGGCCATTCTTTATTTTCAGTGCATGTGTCTATTGTCCAGTGGCGTTCTGCTTTGCAAAGTCCAGAATAATTAGTTACTTACTGGACTATTATATATTATTACGTCTTCATAGCTTGTGCTCTTGGAATGTAGCATCATGTACATGCATGTGTTCAGTCTAAGTGTTTTACATGGAAGAATATATGATTCAGTTTGCATCAAGTACCTAAACATGTGAAATGTAAATTGGCATTCAAATTACGCATTATATACTCCTTTTACAACTCAACTCAGGTTCCTGTTTTCCCATATTTGCCCATGGAAGAATTTTGAATATGCAGGTCAAAGAATTCCTGTTTGATATAATTATGTATTATTCCTTGCTATGTCATAATCCTTAATGTGTTCATTTAAAATCTGAAACAACAGCTTCATTTTGAGTTTCCGGTCTGTTGCAGGTTTCCCAAACATACACAGCAAGTTGGTGGTTTCAAAGATCTACAAGCAGTTGAAGATCTGGAAGACCTTCAATTTTCAGTGTTGGGATGATAATGTAATATGTTTGTTGAACCTGGAGACTTAGCTCTGCCCATTTTGGTGGCTGTTAAGCCATTGTATGGCCACTTCCCCTTTTGTGGCACAACTTTATTTTGGTTATGTGGCATATCTAGAAACTGTTTGTTAAACCTGGAGACTAGCTCTGCCCATTTTGGTGGCTGTTAAGCCACTTCCCCTTTTGTGGCACAACTTCATTTGGTTATGTGCCATCTCGAAATATATATATATATATATATATATATATATATATACTCGTTATATTTGCTTCCTATGTTTGTCGAATGAAGTATGATGCCTAAATGTAACTCTGATTGAAGTGTATGCATAAATTGTGTGATGTCCTGATTTGCTAAAACATTGTGCATGGATACTAAATTAGACATTGTGAATTGTTATTAAATTATAGGTATATGCTGCCCAAAATTCTATTTTATCAATGTGATGGCATACAAACTGCCGGGCCAACAAGTTTTTACCGGCAGTTGCATTGCCGATAACTAAAATCCTTTGCGCTAAGGAACCTGCCGGAAGAAAACTAACTGCCGGGAAATACGTACGTAACGGCAGTTAAACTGCCGGGAGATATCTATCTGCCGGGAGAAGTAATCTCCGGCAGCCGTTCTCGTGGCGGTTCTATCTGCCGGGAGAACTACCATCCCGGCAGCCAGTATGCCGTTTTAAGAGCTTTCTCCCGGCAGATTACATGCCATTGCATTGGTGTTGTGGTGTAGTGGCGGGGCTTGTCTGAAAAACAATTTCAAGTACGTAAACAATAATATTCATAATTTTATTTTATTACCAATAATTGTGTTGAGTTTCATTCATATATATGTATTGACCACCTTTTTTAAATTAGATCTGGTAGATGCGGGATGAACTCCTACCACATGATCGCATACGAGGAATTCAAGAGGAATTGGCGGGATTCTTTCTTGACCACGTCATAAATGAGAATGGAGAATACTATACGAAAGTTCAATGGGAGTTTGGCGCTTGATGATGTCCGGGATGTTATATTGTATATATGTAGTAGCGTCGGATAGATATACGAGAACTTGTTATTCTGCCAAGCACGGAGAAAAGAGAGGTCACCTCTCTATATATATATGTTCATGATCACAATATTTTGTAATTAATGGTTCCTTCACTTGCTTACTAGCTAGCTTCGAGTTCTCTCTATATGTATAGTAGCTAGTGTCGACCAAGCACGGAGAAAGAGATGTCACTTCTCTCTATTAGCTAGCTAACACAATATGTAACCCCTAAATTAACCCTCCAAAACCCCTAACCCCCCCCCCTCCCTCTTTAAAAAAACAAAAAGCTTAACGCTTGCGATCTGACGCGTGGCTGCCTTTTAGTCCCGGTTGGTGTTACCAACCGGGACTAAAGGTCCTCCTGCCTGGGCGCCCCACAACGGCCACGTGGACCTATTTTGGTCCCGGTTCATAAGCCAACCGGGACTAAAGGTTTTGGGCATTAGTCCTCTCTATTTTGTCCCGGTTCCAGAACCGGGACTAGTACCATATTTCCTACTAGTGCCACTTCTCTCTATTAGCTAGCTAACACAATATGAAACCCCTAAATTAACCCTCCAAAACCCCTAACCCCCCCCCTTAAAAAAACAAAAACTCCAGTGCCTGCGAGCTGCTGACGCGTGGCTGTCATTTTGTCCCGGTTGGTGTTAGCAACTTGGACTACAGGTCCTCCTGCATGGGCGCCCCATAGCGGCCACGTGGAGCCCCTTTAGTCCCGGTTCGTAAGCCAACCTGGACTAAAGGTTTTGGGTATTAGTCCCGTTTGTTTTGTCCCGTTTCTAGAACCGGGACTAGTACCCTGTTTTCTACTAGTGCACATATCACCATGGAGAACTCAAACCAATGCAACTAATGCAATGGCAAGAACACATGAAGTGCTCAACTCCCACACTCTCAAATCCCACCAATGCAACAAAAGCTGTGGAGGAATATGAGAGGAAGAATAGGGACAACACAAAAGAACTGCAAGATCTAGATCCAAAGAGTTCCCTTCACTTAAAGGAGAGATGGATTGGTGGAAAGGTGGATCTAGATCCCCTCTCTCTTTTCCCTCAAAAACAAGCAAGAATCATGGGAGGGATTGAGAGAAAGTGAAGCCTTTTGGAGGTCAACAATGAAGGAGAAATCTTGCGAAGAACCATTAGGGGCAATGGGGAAGAAGACCCTCTTTATAGTGGGGGTTCAAATCCAACCGTTATGCACTCTGCTCATGGTCAAGCGGTACTACAGCTTGGAGCGGTAGTTCCAGTGCCGGCCAGTGTGTACTGTAGAGTACAAGCACTGTAGTTCCGTCGGAGCAGTACTACTAGCTATATTGAGCGGTACTACCACTAACTGTCACTAGATACAGAGGGACCAGCGGCACCAGAGCAGAAGTACTGCACAAAGCGGTACTACAATTTAACTATCGTCCAACTATAGCAAGAGCAAAATGGGCAACAGAAGCTTGCACACTCCTCGAACACAAGCGTAAGTAGCAGCAGTAGTAATAGGCGGAAGTACCGCACAAGTGGTACTACCGTGCTACTACCATGCCACTACCGCGAGCTAACAACGAGTAGATAGAAGGCATTTCCCAAGCGGCGGTAGCCACGGTAACTCATAGCGGAAGTACTACCTAAACGGTACTACCGTGAAGCCACGCGATAGTACCCCTTGGGCTCTGCCAAAAGGCCAAGCACAAACGAGGAAGGCAAGTAAGACCAAAACTGCCATAACTTCTGCAAATGAACTCTAAATTCAACAAACACAAGCTTGTTGGACATTTGACGACAAGCACTATGCAACAGCAAAGATAAACCCAAATCAATACATTTTACATTTTGCCTCATTCATTGATCAAAATTTAAAAAAATACCCTTGAAAAATTATTTATCAAAAATCCCCATACCATATCAAAATACCTTGTATAGTTTGTTATTATTCAACATTTATGGCTAAGATTTCTCTAAATTAGGATGAAAATAAAGTTGCAATTATACCAATAAATATTATCAAAAGTTCAGCGATTCTGCAAAACATAATCACACTAACCTGTGAACATTTTTTAGATAAATTACCGTAACAACATTGAAATGAAACTTTTATAATTTGTAAACACACCAGTTGGTCACTGTTAACATATCATCATTAAAAGATTAATCACCGGTTACTATAACAAGTCAAAAATATCTCCAAATTTAGAGTTTTATTGGTGCAATTCTACATCGTACATAAGGCATGTAAATAAAGTGATTTTCACATTCGTGCCTTGTTGGATAGTTTTGCCCTTAGTTTTGAACTATGCCCAGTTTTGCTCCTAAGCAAGTGTGTTTGATTATACAAATGCCCCTTATGTTTAATTTCCATCTTGTCAAAGACATGTCACCGTGACCATATATATCTTGTTGTTTAGGGAAAAACTGAGCACCCTTTGAAAGTAGGGGCAAAATCGTCTGGTGAGCACCGACTCAGGGCAGAAATGTAAAAATCTCTTAAATAAATATATTAATATTTGGTTCTCGTTTATGAGCGAAAAAGGGTATGCTTAGTGAAACCCACACATGTGCACTGAACCTCTTTTCATGGTGTGTAAACCAACGGACAAACCCAACGAATATCAACATATACAATACCAAATTAAGCTGACATCAATCCTTATCTTCATAAAATTGCTTTTTAGAAAATCTACAAGCCACTACTAAGGTAAACAATATCCATCATTGTTTTATATTTCTTATTTATAGCTTTGATATACTCTAATTCAAGTTGCAAATAAAAAGTCACGACTATAACAATCATTATCTGAGAAAATCATTTGGACTACAGATGTGATCACATTAAAATGTGTTCATCATTTGAAGAATTATATGTAGTAAATACAACAATATAAACACACACACACACACACACACACATTGATGACACATTTCAATATATTTCTTCTATTCGAGCAGAGCACACAATTAATACAAGATTTTCCACGATATATGTTAATAAATGGTTTCTATATATTTCGTATAATAGGAAGACATTAATCAACGATTTCAATATATATCTCGTATTCCAGCAAAGCACGGAACTAATAAAAGATTTTTCTCCATATAATAAGATAGATGCTAATAAATGAAGACATTAACGAACAATTTAGGTGTATATCTCGTATTCCAGCAAAGCATGCAATTAAAAGCTGCTTTTCATACATTATCAGTACACTGAACGTGTTTTGTCTCTGTGTACAACCAACATTAGATGCAGCCAACACCAACCAACGGTAGAGCACCACTCCACGGGCAAAAGAGCTCGCGTCACGCGCTCCCCTCCACTGCAGCCCATCTCCACAGGCAGTGCATCACTCACTGAGAGTCTATGTCCACCTACGCGTCCCTGGCCCTTCGTCCGCGTGTTCCATCCGTTTCAAAATATGTTTATGACTGATTCCAATAGTATACTTCTCGTATTCCAGCAAGACACAAAGTTAATATAATATTTTTCAAAATAAATGTGAAGGAATGGTTTCTATATATTTTGTATAATAAGAAGACATTAATGTATGATTTCAATATATTTCTCGTATTCCAGCAAAGCATAGAATTAATACAATATTTTTCTATATACTATAAGATGGATGCGAATAAATGAAGACATTAATGAACGATTTTGATGTATATCTCGTATTCCAGCAAATCACGCAATTGAAAGCTACTTTTGCATACGTTACCAGTACTACACTAAATGTGTTTTGTCTCTGTGTAGAACCGACCAGACCATAGACACAGCTAGGACCAACCGACGGTAGAGCACCGCGCCCCGCTCCATGGGTGAAAGAGCTTGCGTCACGCGCTCCGCAGGCAGGGCATCGCTCATTGACAGCCCATCTCCACCTACGCGTCCCCGGCCCCTCCTCCACGTGTTTCGTCCACCCGTCAGTTTCTTCTCCTTTGCTTCTCCCCGGAGGAATCCCTCCCATAGTCCCAGCCCTGTTTCCCTCGTGAGCTTCTCCTTTACCTTGCTCTCTCTCTCTCTCTAACCTCCTCCTCCCTCCCTCCCCGTTTGCTATGCCCGGAATCCGACCCTAGCCTGAGCTTCAGCGCGACCCTGATCCTGTTCTGTTCGCCATGGATCACCCGCCACATCTCGACATCGACCTCAACGAGCCGCCGCCGCCATCGCCGCCGCATGAGTTCGCTGCCCCCATTTTTATGCCTCCGCCGCCGCTGCCGCCGCCGCCGCAACCCCAGCTCCCGCCTCCCGCCAACGTGCCTGCCCAGCTGCTGCTCCCGCACCAGGCCCGCGAGCTAGCGCTGGCGTATCACCGTGCGGAATCCTGGATGTCAGGTGCTGCTACGGCCAGTGCGGCCGGGACCGGTGGTTCATCGCAGGAGGTGCCGCCGCCGCCGGTTCTCCAGCCGCCCACTTTTGCTCGTCCACCGCTGCCACCGCCGCCGGTTCTCCGGTCGCCCACTTTTGCTCGTCCGCCGCTGCCGCCGCCGCCGGTTCTCCGGTCGCCCACTTTTGCTCCTCGGCCGCTGCCGCCGGCGCCGGTTCTCCAGTCGCCCACTTTTGCTCCTCCGCCGCCGCCGCGGCCACCCCAGCTTCCGCCTCCTGCCAACGTGCAGGCTCAGCTGCTGCTCGCGCACCAAGCCCGCGATATAGCGCTGGCCTGCCAGCGTGGGGAATGGTGGAGGTCGGCCATTGGGGCCGCGACGGCAGGTTCGTCGGCGCAGGTGCCGCCTCCAGTGCCAGCGCAGCACCCGGGAGTAGCGGGGTGGGGCGGGAACCCGTGCGCGTCCTGCGGCCTCCCCGAGCTGCCCGGATCGACCATAATCTGCGACGCCTGTGAACGTGGGTTCCACAAATCATGCGTCCACGTCCTGCCTCCTCCGCCGCTGTCCACCCCTGGCGTGCCGGTGCGGCGTCCTCGGGTGGCCGTGAACAAGGACTGGATGTGCCCGGAATGTGCGGCAGGAGCCGTCACCGTCCAAGACATCACCAGGCAGTTATGTCAGCTCCCTCTTGATCACCTCCTTATGGTTTTACATGTTTTTTTGTTCAGCGAGTTTTATATATAGCTCTAAGAAGTACGTAGATTGTTGTTCATGCGTACGTCAAGTAATTCCCAGACGGAGAGGGAGTACTTTGCAGATGGTAATGGTGAGTCCAATCGAGAACGTGACATGATGGTTTGAGCCTGCTTGTTATATCGATCGCTGATGTTTGGTTTGCTACTTCTTATGATTAATTACACAGATATGCACTTGCTGTCAACAGTCTTTGGATTTTTCTGCTTTGCTTCACTGTTAGTAACCCTGTGACCTGCAAAATGACTTGGTTTACAGTAAATGCTAGTATAATTAGCAACTGGTAGCAGTGGCTTTCTAAAGCATTAGTAGTAAGAGTGCAGCATGCATGGTGTTAATTTAGTGGCTCCACTGAGTAATTCATGGTTTTCGTATGTTTCTCCCTGATTTACCACAAAAAAGAAGGGTATATGAGATACTGCAGCTAATTTGCTGTTGTCATCCTTTCACGGCAACGAGGGCATGCACAATGATAATTTTATTATGTTGTGGCACTAATTTGATTTGTGTTGTTAGTTTATTGCACTGGGTTTTGTCTTTTTGAGGAATTATTGCACTGGTATATATACCGGAGAAGTATATACTATGTTTTTTTTCAAGGATAAGTTTTTCCTTTTTGAAAAGTAGAAGCCCCTTAGTTTATTAGCTACTTTGATTGATTGATGTTGTCGACCTATAAGTACTCCCTCCGTCCGGAAATATTTGTTATCAAAATGGATAAAAGGGGATGTATTTAGATGTATTTTAGTTCTAGATACATCTCTTTTTATCCATTTTGACAACAAGTATTTTCGGACGGAGTGAGTATATACTATGTTTTGTTTCAGGGATAACTTTTTTTAGTCGACTGAAGGATTTTTTTAGTCGACCGAGGGATGAGTATATAGTACGTGGTAATAGTTGTAGCCTTGTACGTGGATCTGTAAAAGCCCAAAGTTAACCAACCTCTCGAGTTGTATTACCCAAGCCCAAAACAAGCCCATGTTTTATCTTTAGGCCAGCACCGTGAGTTGACCTAGCCTACCATCTCCATCCAGTTGAGATCGATTCTGCGCCTGCCGCCGCGCGCGCTAGTCGATCGCCAGACGCCACAGATTAGAACGCCATGATAGCCGTCTCAGCTCGTGTAGATCCTCCTGCCGCCGTACCGATCGATGCGCCATGCCATCGAGTACACGACCCCGGCGATCACTTAATTTATTCCTCCAGCAATCGACCCTGAAGGTATACCGCGCAGTTATTCTTCTTGTATAACCTATAGTGTAATTAACGGGCTGACTTAGGGAGCAGGACAATTGATTAATTTATTGTCTTCCTTTTTCCCCGCTTTTGCTAAAGCACGTCTAGATGTGCCCAAGTATTGCACGGCCAAGTCATGCGGCCTCCTTGTGCTAATATAATGTTGTCACCCTTTCATGGCGTGAGGGCATGCGCAGTGATAATTTTATTTTGTTCTTGTTGTGGCGCTAATTTGATTTGTGTTCCTAGTTTATTGAAGTAGGACACACCTGCATGTTTGGGTGACAGCAATGTAGTTGTTCAGCCTTAGGAAATTTTAAAATCACCATGGCTTGCAATCTGTAGGAGAGAAATTTGTAGTTGTTCTTTTTCTTTCATTGCGAAGGTATCTTACTGGTTTCTCTTGCATTGGTGCATGATATTGCTGCCTGGCATTTTCTTTATCCAAAATTCTAGTATGCAAATTTGAACTAGTTCTCTCTACTGTGAGTCATCTCTTTTGTGGGTTCTCTTTCGGTCCATTAAGTTTGGGGTTCGGTATCACTTAGTATATTCCAGTAAATTAATGAATCTATCGATTGCTGTGATTAATTGAAGAATGGATCACTAGTAGTAGAGTAGAAGGAAATGGAGCATCAGCGACGAAGGTGTCTGGCTGCAGGGCTGTGGATGGAAATTAATCTGGAGGAAATGGTAGATGGGGATTCTGTCAGAAAAATGAGCTAGCCTTATTGATTGATTAGCGATGGTACAGTGGATCGGAACAACTAGAATGCCACCAACAATGAAGATCCAGGATAAACCGGAAGTTACATCAAAGTCCTTTCGATCTAATGTCTAGTGTTTGTCCATGTCTTCGGTGACGAAACCACAAAAGATCAAACATTCACAAGCCAGGCCAACCTTATAGGTTTTGAAGAGCCACATGAGTTGCCTAGCTCAAGTGGTGCAAACCTAATATGAACAAAAATATCGTGGTCGAGGGACACACCCCTTGCAAGGTAGGCTATCAAATTGTTGCTCGGATGTGCAACCAGTAGAGAAGGCACAAAACCCCTAATTAACGAGCATTGAGAATCACTAGCTCTATGAGCTAGATCGTGATGGTCACAATAGGGCGAGGATGGAGTTGGGAGACCACCATGGGGCCACCACTACCAAACACAAGCCTAACAAAGAAGGCACCTAAACTCCTAGCCAGGTATTGATCCTTACGTCCTAAGGCTAAATCGGTTGTCGAAGGCAAGGGAAATTGGCGGAGATTGAAATGGTCGATGATTCGTCCAACTGCAAGGGTTTCATCACATCAATCTCATGTACAAGGGGCATGTGAGCACAAGATGATGCATACAACTTCTATGAAAAGCCCATCATGGAGAGAGATCACGTATATACTTGTGGTCGAACGCTTGTACCACCGCTCTTCGTGACAAACCATCTTCCACCACTAGAGCATGTGTCTTCATCCTCGTCTAAACATTTCGCTTGATAAGGAAAACCATGGTCCACGATTGTTCCAACACCAGCACCACAAAAGGGCTTCATCACTACTCTCCGTGAGTGGTGCCTTGCATGAGGAAGAACGGTTTTGAGATGTTTTTCAGGCGCGCGTGGGTCGAGCAATAGTATGAAGAAGCTGGTCCTACCACTAAGTAATTAATATTGACATTTCCAAATTTCAATGATGCCATAGGCTTAACTGATGTATAGTAAGAAAGACAAAAGGAGGGTGGGCAAAGTGCTCACATGGTCGATGGTTGAACACACTCATGTACCTCTAGTGGCACCTACCCATAGAACTTGTTCTTTTGTGTTCACATAATCCAGAAATCTTCTACAAGATTGAGTAGCCTCTACATTCTTGTTATGATTAGAATTTGTTGTGAGTCACAAGATTGTGAACAGTATCACTAACATCTCTTGCACTACAATGTATGTGACATCAAACAAACATGTACCGCGTCTTCCTGCTAGCATCCGTGCCTAACCTCTATCGCCATGGCAATCTATTTTGGTGCCTCTTGTGTAATTATCGTCGCGTCATTGCATAATATCAATGGGCATGGCTCTTGTTCTTAGCTTTCGTTCTTCAGATTAAGTATTGTCGGCCTTGACCTCTCGACCTCGCTACACATTCTTTAGCTAGATCTCTAAAGGATCTTTTTAGTTTGGCATGTCCAGGGTTATTTGTTACTCCATCGAGTTCTTTTGTTTGTCTTCAACTTCATTCAAAGCCACAAAAATCATTTCAAAAAATGTGTCTCCTTTAGCTAATAATTTCCTTGGATTGTCAGAACCCTTCCTTATTTGAACAATTGCATTGAAGCCTTTCCATTTCTTTCTTCCCTGTGACCCATCCTAAGTAGATCAAGCATGGTCCAACTCCAATCTCTTCTCTCTCCCGTGACCTGTTTTCCCCGATGTTTTTCTTTTTTGACAAAGGGTGTTTTTCATTAACTCATAATGTAGCATCGAGTTATACAAGCATAATGAGCAAACACCCAACCTCGGGATAACTAAGATGCACATAGCCAACACTATGCATGCACACAAGGATCACATTGGCAAAAGGCAAAGTCATATAAGACAGAATCTATGCCAAGGTGAAAGAAAGAAAATAAAAAAATCTGAAGTGATCCAAATAGGGATCAGCGATATACAACAACGACCATCGACACCAACCATCTTTTGACAACATTGTACTATGAGAAGGATTCTTTGAAAGAAAACACCCTCATCGAGGAATCTCAGCCGGATCCACCATCGAAGGCCAGTTCATGGGTTTTCACCCTAAAGATCAAGTCCAAGAAAACTCCAAGCAATGCCTTCAAGAGGGAAATGACGCAAAAGCGCCACCATTGCCAAGTATAACCAACCAAGGTTAGACCTAGGGTTTTCCCACGGGAGCTCAAGACCGGGTACTCTAGGAGCACCACCCAATCGAAGTCATCATATGTTGTCTCCTCCACTTTCCACTACCCCGGTAGCTTCATATGCGCATGGTCATGATGTGAGATGCCACGCAAGAGATGACCATGTCTGCATGAGCATGCAACCAAACCACTACAAGAGCCGCTTGCCACAACACGACACATACTTTGATGAGGGCGGAAGGTCACATGCATCACCCAAATCCCAAGTTTGAGACGATCAGGCATACCAGCACCATCCTCGCAAGTGGTAGGACATGACCGATCTACATGAGATAACATCACCACATGTCGCCACTACCATCGGCATCGCATGTGCAGCAGATTATGCCGGGATGGAGGACCCTGTCATGCATCACCAACAGTGATGTAGATCACGGATCTTGCTGGACCTGGAGGTTCAACCCTTCCGACGACCAATTTTCGGCCGATGTTGCGTCGATGGAGGTAGCACCAGTTAGTCAAGCATGACCAACAGTGCCCAACATCACACCAGCTAGATCGGGCGTTACGACCGCGACATATGCGGCATGGCCACCGTCACATCCCCTTTAATACATGGGTGATGGCCGCGACATTTGCTGCATCGCCACTACCTCATCCCTCCATGCCCTAACACCGAAGAGGTGCCTCGGGAGCAGTGCTAGCCCCTGTTAGATGAATAGGCTCTCCAGATTGGGGACATGGTGGTTGTGTCGGCTCCCTTTCCTTCGCCAGTTAGGGGCGTGCTGCAAGCCAATGCCATCAGGAATATGAAAGGTGTGCTACAGCTCCTGCCCAGCGATGAATTGTTGTCGCTGCTGCATCATGTCCGTCATTATTGAGTCAAGTCACCGCAAAGTACATCGCAAAGGACTACTAAATGACAACAGGAACGGATCCGCACCGCCGTCGCCAGCTGCACGGGCAAGCCCGGCTGCCACTCCTGGTGGCGGCGAGGAGAGGATACTCAGGAAGAGGTCCGCCTGAAATTGTGGATCAGCTTGCCGCCCGTGTCGCCCAGGCAGAGGACGAGGGGGCAGTTTTGGTTTGTTGGCTTCCCCAACATTGCCCTTTTGGCATTTATGTATAACCTTCTATGGAGTCTGTGACCATTGTCGCGGTTCAAAAATTATCGTCAATATGTTTCTACTTGCGGCTGCTATTGCTATTTTAACAATTTCCATTATTTTCCATTAAGTGGCAACTCTTTCTTACACCTTACTTGTAGATGGTCATTTGGTCTAACTCCTTATAAAGGTTTGATTTGAGATGTTATCCCATCTTTCTTTCTTGCATTTGACCAAACTATAAACATAGTTCTGATGTGAAATTGGAATCATCGTTGTGTCTCAAATTAAAGAGCTATTAGGTACTTTCTGAAGGCTTAGAGTAACAACCTCTCAAGGTTTAACACGTAATGTTTGATTGCCGGTGTCGTATGTATTTTCTGAGTTTAACGAGCCATGACACAATTCAGTGCATCTTCATAGAAGTCTGAGTGGGACCTTCTACACAACCGATTAGTTATGCTCATGAGACATTACATTTCAGCGCACACATCTATGGTGATTCTCCGGGAGGTATGCCATGGTATCCCCCTATGCTCGTGATGCCACCCTGCCACATTATGTGACCCACTGCAATCCTTTCCCACATTATGTCACCAGAATGCCTTTCTTAATGCTGAGTTATCTAAGGTCTATATACAAGGGCATCCATTAACCAAGTTATGTATTGAAAACCACTAATCATCTATTCTATTCTTTTAACATGACAACCAACTAAAAAAATAGTGCGATATTTCGGCCTTATAGCGTTGCGATAATGTTTCTGGAAGGGTCACGATATGTTTTACCTAATTTGCTAGCTACGGTGCTAATCCCGCGCTAAGCAAAAAAATGTTTTAGCATTTTAGCATACACCCAGCCCATCTTACATCGGGCCAATCCACTCTCACTCTCTCTCGCAGACGCAACACATACAACAGCCCATCGACCTAACCTAGCCAAATCGTCACCCTCATTCCCCATTTTCCACCAGTTCGATAGCTCGTGACCTAGGGCTGTGGAGGCTCTTGAAGGGGAGCGTCGGCGAACGCCGCTCTTGAAGGGGAGTGGCAGCGGCATCTCGTGACTCGTGAGTGAAGGGGTGGCGGTTTGTGAGCGCCAGAAGCTTCTTTTCTTCTCATCTTCGAGTAGCGGCGTCGGCCACGCCACCAACTCCAGTAAGTCAGTCGCGCAACGCCCATGTCAGCCAAGCCGCCGATGCCGGCAAGCCAGCCAGCAGATGAGAGCCTCCTTTCTTCATCCCGTCTCCAAGTAGCAGTGTCGGCCTCATTCTACTTCCTCCCCCAAATCCCCATCCGCGTCGCCCCCTTGCTGCTCCTGTCACCATGGCAGAGGAAGCTAGTCGCGCTGAACTTGCCGCTGCCATGCTGCTCCTAGTCGCCAGCCATTGCTATTTTTTTCATTGATGACAACTCTCACATGGCTGCAAATTTTTCTGATAAGTAAATACGCATTTTACCCAATTGTTAGGAAATGACGCCTTTCCATTATTAAAGCATTTCAAGATCATATACAACACATAAGATTAATTATGCGAGCATTTGTGAAACATGTGATGGATTCCGACCTGACTTGAAGTGTAGGTTAGAGTGCACTGATGTTATGGTTTTAGTCCTTTCCTATTTTGGTTGAGTTATTCCATAATATTGCAAGGATGGTCTCCTTTGGAGACTGGGCCATGGTCACGTGTCGGATTGCTTGGTTCTTGTATTTTCAAAGGATATATTTCACACTAATTTATAGAAAAAGAATGTCAGTCAGAAAGTAACGTTCTATGCTTTCGGTCATCAACCCTCACACATGCCCTTTTTCCCAACTTCTCATCCACTTATTTTAATATCACATTTAGATCCACATAAATACAAAGGCTTATGTACAGAAATCGTTCAACCAGGTGTCCCTACACCAAATTGTTCTACTTTATTGTTTATATACACAGCCATTTCTTGTAAGATATACATGCTGGAATGGTGACATGGAGTTTGTTAAATGTATATAAAGTACCTTTAGTGATTATTAGCAAGACGGTGCCATCATTCTGTACAATGTTTAGTTATCTTGATGATTGTTGTTCTGTACCTTTAGTGATATTATGGCGTTGAATTTTCTTAATTGTATCGTCTTTGCATATAAGTGTTAAAAGAAGTTTATATAACTATAACAGTTGAATAGGTTGCCCCCCAATAATTCTCAGTGGTACTGCAAACTAAATTGTAGAACAATCAAATCATTATTGTCCTTACATTGTTTTAGACTACTTTTATGTGCTATGCTGAAGAGAATAAGCGCTGAAAGCATGCCTGCATTTACCATAGCTGGTTCATCGTGTTACAGAGCAGTGCTTTCATTATTCTACATGATGCTCGCTGTTTTATTGACAAGTGGTTATTGTTTTGACTACTCTTGAAAGATCTGTTCAAAGGAAAAAAAACTTCTGATTTCTTGATATTCTGTTTATTGCAAAGAAAATTGAAACTACAAGTAACTTGTGGCAACTATTTAGCGATAAACTTTATAAACTGGACTGTGTTTTGGGTGCTCTGAAATAATAATATCAGAAATGTTATAGGAAGTTTTCTTATAACCTTTGTTGTACAGACATTATCATCAGAAGAGAGTTAATATTTTCTTTTGATCCTCGCAGAGTAAGTGTTGCTGATGGAGCTCATTTGACTGAATTGGCTACTCCACATTTTGAGGGGCTGCAATTGAATAATACAACTCTTTATGGTAAGGATATTAGAACAATCATATGTACTGCAAGGGAGATGTATTTGCTTTTTGTTGGAGATTTTTCACACCTTTTATGCACTGTAACTTCTGCTTGCCCCCGTGTTCAGTGCATGTGTGGCAAGGCGTAGTATGTGTTTATCCATATAGGGAAATTTAATTCCAGTTCGAAAAAATTATGGGTTCTGCAACTGTTTTGAAGCTATAGCTGTCTGGTCTCTAAAGTAACTATTGACCATCATTGGTGGCTATCATGTTGCAGATGGGAATAACTTTGTGCCAGCATTTGGTCTTCCTCATTGTTTTAGCATGAGACAAGAATTTCCTCCCGTGGATCAAGATTTCATTGCTGATGGAAACATAGAACAGAGGTCAAATCACACACACCGCAGGAGAAGAGATTTTCCAAAAACATCAGCATTGCGCAAGTTTTCTGAGAAGCACGAGTTTGGAAGTTCCAGCACTTCTATGGAGCCATCATATTTTCTGAAAGCAACAGCCCCGAGTCCTACAGAAGAAAGAAATCCACCAAAGCCTCCAAAATTTCTTGCGGAAAACTGCAACCGTCAACCACATCATCACAGCGTGAGTATCTCATTACCTGTTTCAGATTCTGTTTCTTCATCCGGTGTCCATTTTAGATGTTATTGTTTACTACTGGTACAGCCTTTGTTTTTTTATACTGCAGCTTATCTTACGTTCACTTTGGCGCTAATTTTGATAACACTGCTTTGTTGTGTTGTTACTCTAGGTTGGCCTACCTGTTCAATATCTAGATTTCTTCATAACTAACTTGGGAGAAATCGATAAACATGCATGCTACCACAATTGTCACCAGATATGGCCAGTGGGTTTTACATCTTACTGGCATGATAGAGTTACTGGTTCACTGCTTGAGTGTGAGGTGTGTGATGGAGGAAGTTCTGGGCCCTTGTTTAAGGTCAGAAGGTTACCATGTTCAGCATTCCCCCTTCCAGAAGCTTCAACTATTCTCTCCCAGAATGGTGCAAGAATGGCCGATACAACTGAAACAAAGGAAAGTGGCAGTTTTATCAGAGATACTGCTAATGATATGGATGATAATATTTATATGATTATCGATATTCCCTCTGAGACCAAACAAGATTTGTTATCATGTCTTACCAATGATACGGAGGAGAAAAGGACTTCTTTGGGTTGCAATGATCTACAGAGTTCAAATATGATGTCACAAATACTACCATCAAATTCTGAGAATGCTCCACCAAGTAAAGAAGCCAATATTAATGACCAAATTGGGGAGTTTACATTTGAGGGAACATCATCCTCTTCAGTATGGGGGATGATTTCTTCTGCTATGATGGAAGCTTGTGAAAAAATGTACAGGGAACATGGGCATCTGGTATTCTCATGCACGCACAGCAGTGAAAATCATTTATTAAACAAGGGGAGTGGATGTCAGAACTTTGATGGTCCTTACGCTCCCCTAACTAGATTTTGCTCGTCCAATGGCCCCAGTATACCACGAGTTACAGAAAAGAAGAATGATGTGGAATCTACTTATACATTACTGAAGAATTGGTTATACCATGATAGAATTGGGCTTGATTTGGAATTTGTTCAAGAAATTGTGGAGTCTCTTCCTAGATCCAGGTCTTGCATAAACTACCAGTTCTTGTGCAATAGGACCGAATTTCACTCTTCTGTGACAGTTGCAAGTGGTTTACTTTTATCTGTGCATAAAGATGGTCAAAGTAATGGAGATACGTCATATCATAGACATGGTGCGGTGACTGGGCTACATGATCATGCTCAGCCCAGCGCTTCTAGCATCCGCGAGCTACCTCCAGGACGTCCTATTAGCCATAAACTTCAACCAGAATCGGCGGCAGATGTTTTCCAGGTAGCTCTTTAAATATCTCTCACAGTTTCTGCTATTTCAAGAAACACATCTTTACAAAGTTGTGCATTTCCTTTTTATTCTTGCATCCATCTCATTGAAATTTTCTTCCAGATATGGGAGTTCTTGGGGCGCTTTGCCGAAATCATTGATCTCAAAGAAGTGCCTTCATACGAACAATTAGAAGATGAACTTGCTGACCCATGGCCAATTTGTGCAAGTCCGGAAGAAACACTGTCAAAGGGCATTCAACAATGTAGGGATTACTCTTCACCAATGAATAATTCCCCTGCAAATGCTTCTACATCACATTCAAATAGTGAATCTGGTCTCTCCAATAATGAAGAGATTGTGTCTGTATTTATTCCTGTTGAAACTTCCTCTATGAAGGAAGCTTGTCTAGATAAATTGGCAGCCAAGACACTTGGGAGGTGCACTGGTACAATATTGCCTGGGGTTCATCTTGCACTCATTAAGGTTCTTTTTGGTGAGGTATTATCAAAGCTGAACATTGACCCGAAAGATTCAAAACCCAGGCGTGGAAGAAAGAAGGACACTGAGAACCTTATTTCAACAAAGGATTTTAACTTTGATATGCTAACTGCTAACAAGTTGACTTGGCCAGAGTTGGCTAGAAGGTATATGTTAGCTATTTCTTCCAAAAATGGGTGCATGGATGTGTCAAATATTTCCAGTCGAGAAAGGGTGAAGTTATTCCGCTGCCTACACGGTGATGGTGGCATATTGTGCGGAGCAGTACCTGGGGTTGCCGGCATGGAGAAGGATGCCCTGGTAAGCATTTTACTTCTACAATTAGTTGAACCTTGTGATTCATTTGGATCGTGCCTTCCTTTCCTTATTCAATCAGACATGAGCTGTAGTCTTTAGCTTTCTGTATGCTATGGTTATTTGCTATCTGTTTTTAGTTTTTTCTTCAACTTTTTATTAATATTTGCTTTGATTGCAACCCTGTACAATTATATTATACACATTAACTCTTTATAACAGTATGTTTCTATGTTGTTTCTACGAGGGACATAAGACATATCCCTGTTTTATCCTGCTTAGGAAAAAACCTTGGTTTTTTGGGTTACCTGTCACCATCAGTATTGCTTTATATTTTATAGGGTAAAACAACAGGGAATGCCATTACTCTGTATTTATATGTACTTTGTAGTAATAATAAAAAGAGGTATGTACAAGCCTAGCAAGGCGAGTATAATCAGTTGACTCTGCCCATTTGTTTTTTCTATGATTTTATTCAGAGCATTTGCACTTGTTTGCAGAAATTTTGTTGTTAAATATTATAAATTTCCTGTGTTCTTATTTTAGATGATGGTAAATTTTATGTGAATTTTTGCTGCCCTTTAATTATTGTCTTGTATTTTCAGCTGCTTCTGGAGGCGGAGAACTTGATATGCACTTCTCTATCAAGTGAAGGAAACAAGGTTTTTATGATGGATTACAAGTATTCTGCTGAGGTGCCTATTGCTGATGATAGAACATTGCCAGATTGGGCAAAAGCACTAGAGCCTGTGAGAAAATTACCGACAAATGTGGGAACGCGAATTAGAAATTGTGTTTATGAAGCTTTGGACCAAAAACCACCAGAATGGGCAAGGAAAATTTTGGAACATTCGATAAGTAAAGAGGTCTACAAGGCTAATGCATCTGGACCAACCAAGGTTAGTAATGCTCCTGCAGGCTGCAGTCATTGTATTATTGTTGTTCCAGACTGTGTTTATCTTCCTTTTTCTGGCTTTGACCTGCTCTCAGGCCCTTATAAAAACCTTTTTATTGATAGATCGATCTGCAATGCTTATGTTGTTTTTCTCGTAAAAAGTAACGAGTTGCAAAAATATAAGTATGAGTTTGTATTACTTTATGTTTTAGTACGTTTGTTGTGTGGGGGCGGTCTAGATTAGAACTCCTCATGTATTTTGGCCTTAGCCGGCAATACGAATGCATAAATTCCATTTTTGAGTTCCCCTAACACTTCTTTTGTTTTACCATTTTATGAGATGAAGTATTGTATCCCTTTGAAAGGATGACAGGAATGGTTGAAGAATTTTGCTTGAAACCTTGAAAACCAGTCAGATGATGTATTTTGTATTTACATGTTTTTGCTTATTTAGCCTGAACAGGAAACTTCGGTTAACATGAACTTGCTGTCAGCATCACAGTTTAACCAAAGTTTTACTATTTATATAGCTGCCAGAAGAGGAGTCAGTGCATAGCACGGCCATGCTTATGCTGTATTTGAAGAAATGCATTCGCTCGCTGCCTTATTAGACTTATTCTTTGCCATGATACTTTTGCTATCTTTTCTTTTGAGGACCCTTGTGACTAGGGGACTATTTGGAAAATAAACTAAAAGATTTTTTTTCTTGTTATAGAAAGCTGTTTTATCTGTGTTGTCAGAGGCATGCCGTGTAATAGTGCCACAAAAGCCTGAAAACCAAAGAAATGAAAGGAAAACTGTTTCCATCTCAGAGATTATCTTGAAGAAGTGCCGTATTGCTCTGCGCCATGTCATTTCCTCAGATGAATATAAGCTTTTTCGGAATATGCTTAGAACTATTCTAGTGAACTCTAATGAGTATGAGGATCAGGGCATCCTTGGATTTTTTGGTATGGTGCCACGCCCTTTGGACTTCCGCACAATTGATATAAGGTTGGCTATGGGAGCTTACTGTGGGTCCTGGGAGACTTTTTTTGAGGATGTGCAAGAGGTACATTTTTCTTTAACAGCATTTTTTGTATTATGCTATGGTCATACGTATGGGATATTTTCTCATATTTTCCGTGGATGACTTCATGGTCCTGGGAGACTGTTCGATCAGCAAAGGATTTGTAACAGACAGTGTGCTGAAACTAGAAAATCAAGCTGAGAGTTAGCTTCTGTATAAACTAGAAAAATTGCTGATCTGTTATGTGTTTACTTGCAGGTAATCCGTAATCTGCGCACTGCATGTGCAGATCGAACGGATATAGTGGAAATGATTCTGGAATTCTCTAAGAGTTTTGAATTGCATAAGACAGAGGTTTGTTATCCCTTTCTGTATGGTAGTTTACTATGCTGATTTGAGTATATATTAGCTTACTGTTAAATTTTCTGTTTACTAAGTTATATTACCAATGATTTTAGTAAACCTTTTGGCTTTCTGTTCTTTTTACATGGCTGGTGCAGGTGCTCGACCTTGTTCAGAAATTTGATTGCTACCTGTCTAGTGAGAATACTGGTTCAGAAATCCATGGGGATCTACAGGATATTCTGACAGCAACAACCAAATTACCTAAAGCTCCATGGGAGTATGGTACTTGCAAAGTGTGTGGGATTGATAGAGACGGTCACATTGTTCTCTTGTGTGATGGTTGTGACTCGGAATACCATATTTACTGCTTGAAGCCACCACTAGCTTGTATACCACGAGGAGACTGGTTCTGCCCACCGTGCATGTTAAAGCTGGAGAAGTCACATCTTGACCAAGGTGCTCAGGATTTTAAACGACAACGAAAAGGAGCAGAGTCTTATGCATTTCACGGCAAACCATCGTGCATGTTAGGTCAAAGGAAATCACATCTTGACCAGGGTGTTCAGGATTTGGAACCACAACGGAAAGGACCCTATCATGACATGCTTATTAAGTTAGCTGCAGCAGTGGCACAAAAGGAGTACTGGGAGCTTAGCACACAAGAGGTATGGTTTTCTCTTCTATGTTTCATGTAGATATCTCTATTTTTTAGTGTTTGGAAGTTTTAGTTCTTTTTGTATTGCACATTTCGCTGTACTCCTTTATATGATTTTACTTGGTCTAATCATCTTTTTTCTCTATTATTTTACGGTATACCTAATCATTTCTCTGTGTGCTGATTTTCATAGTGTACAAAGTGACAACCTCCATTTTCTAACATTTATCTTCAAAATGCAGAGAATAGATATGCTGAAATTTCTTTGTGATGAAATGCTCAACACAGTCCTGATAAGAGAACATATAGAAAAATGTCCAGAAAAGTTCAATGATCTCCAGAAGAAATTTTATGCTTTGAATTTTGAATTGAAGGATTTGAAAGATAAGGAGGAAATGAGGACTTCATATGGTGAAATGGATACTTTATCGGACCAGATTTCAAAAGTGCAGGAGTCAATTGGCACCGTAGAGTCAGAGCTTAATATGGCATCCCTGAGAAGAGATTGTCTTGGAAAGGATTCCTTGGGTCGATTGTACTGCGTTTTAGGACGATCTGGTAAACGTCCTTTGCTGGTCGTTGATGGAAGCATGCTGATAAGCCAGGAGAGGGAACCACCATCTACTTCTGATTGTAAAGGATGGAATTCTGCATCTGTTGTCATTTATGAATCAGATGAAGAAATCCGTAGTCTTGTTGACTGGCTAAGGGAATACGATCCAAGAGAGAAGGAGCTGAAACGTGGTATCCAACAGTACTGGCAGCGGCAGCGGCATCTTCATCACCAGCTGGGTAATTTTGTTCTCAGTGATCCTCCAGTATCATCCAATGGGTCGTCGAACAGCAGCGAGCAGCAGCTTATGGAACTTCCCAGTACCAAGGCTGCAACAATTTTGGGGAAAACATGCCGCTGCGACTGCTTAGAGCCTATATGGCCTGCTAAACACCACTGCACAGCATGTCATGAGACTTACTTCACGTCAATGGAGTATGAAGATCATGCTGGAAAGTGCAATGGACATGTCAACAAGAAGAAGGATTCTGTTCGTCCTAGCTCCACCTCTGGGTCCACAAAACCGATGAAGTCATGCCCATATGACTTTGAAGAGATTTGCAGAAAATTTGCCACCAATGATTCTAACAAGGAGATAGTGAAGGATATTGGACTTATTGGATCAAACGGAGTTCCGTCTTTTGTCCCTTCACGTGCAGCTTTTATTGATGCTCCAGTCATTCTGAATAAAAACAAAAAGCAAGATGGCATCCCAAATGATGATTGTGTTTCCAGCTCCTTAGAGGATTGCCAGGCAATGTCTACACAAAAGTTATTGCAGGAGGGGTCCAATTCTGCTCAAGATTGTCCTGCAGCTAGTACTTCCTGTGATGAAAATGTGTCAAAAACTAAGGAGCCAGCCCCTGATACCGATACTACTTCCTGTGAGGAAGCAGCATCTTCTGCAACAGACAAGCCAACAAGATTGCTGGCTGTTAATGGTGGCTTGGTTCCGGAGTCATCATTGAGACCTCTTACAGGAAGAAACTCCCATATCCTAAAGCAACAGAAGATCAATTTGCTTGATATAGAAGCAGCGTTGCCTGAGGGAGCTTTCAGAGCCTCAAAGTCTCAACAGATGAGAAGGCGTTCATGGCGTTCATTTGTGAAGCGTGCAGAATCAATATCTGAGGTGACTTCATCATCTATTTGTTCACCTTAATTCGTCATACAAAATATATATCTATCTACTATGTAGTGTTTATTATTTTTATGCCTGTCCATTAAAAGCTCTCTAACATCATATCCATATATACAACATAAATGCTTGAGAGCCAGCGCTGTCATTATCCATTGCACTGATTAATCGTATCTGTTCTGTGCCTCTTCCAGATGGTAGTGGCGACCAGTGTCTTGGAGAATATGATAAAATCCGAATTCCTCAACAAGGATTGGTGGTACTGGTCCTCCTTCACAGTTGCTATCAAGACATCAACTGTATCCTCACTCGCTCTCAGGATCCACACTCTCGACAACTGTATCATGTACACCAAGGAGCCTAACACCGTGCCGCCAGCTGACAGTACAAAGGTTGTCAACATGGGGAGGAGGGGGAAAGAGCCAGAACCATCAGCGTCGTAATCTGCGCCACTATTTGTATACCCAAACTTAGATGTTCCGCTTTGTATTGTGCAACAATGTGACACTGTGGTGATAGAGATGGTATAGACAGATTCTTTGGTTATGTGGCCCTTTGAGGCTTTAGGCTAAGCTTTGATTCTGGTGCTCCTGCAAGGCTGCAACCTTGACCGTTCATCTTAATGCCGGCGAAAAGAAGGAAATGCATTGTTTCGAGGATAGTTGTGTGCCTTATATCTACCAGACTATAGTTGTGTGCCTTATATATGTTAGTGCCGGCGAAGAAGGAAATGCATTGTTTCGAGGATAGAAGCGGCAAGATCTGGCGTTTAATTTTTCCGCCAGGAGCAGCTGCACGCGAGCGTAGTTTTTCCTTTTGGCCTAACCTATTTTGGCTTTCAGGGATACAGATAATTTATGTTAGGTCTGAGAAGCCGAGGATCTGGTGCCATTTGTACCCACCTTCACATGATTGACAGCACTCTCGCACTGCTCCAGCGCATCCTTCATCACCTCACGCCGGTGAATTTGCCATGAAGGACATGGGCCCTCTGCACTTCTTCCTTGGTATTCACGTCATGTGCACCGCCGGTTGCTTCTTCCTCTACCAACAGAAGTACGCTGAGGACTTGCTCGACCATGCTGCCATGGACACCTGCAAATCCTCCCCCTAGTGGCGGAGCTACACAGAAATATTTAGGCGGGCCAGGCAAACGAGTGCATTATTTTACTTCAAAATTACGATGAATCATACTACATCATTGAACATTAGTCGGTGCATAATTTTTAACTAGATCAGCAGATATACTAACCCTTCGCTGCTTGCTGTGCTGCTGCTTTTCGGCTGCTCCTTGTGGCCACTAGTGCTCCATGGCTAGCGTCAATCCAGCGTAAAAGGGGTTAGGTGGTGTCTGCCAGTGAACTGGATTCATCGGCTACCAAAGCATAGTATATGAAATTATGAATGGAAAAACACTGAGATCCTGGGCGGGCCATGGCCAGTTTGGCCTTGCCGTAGCTCCGCCATTCTCCCCCACGCTAATTGACACCAAAGTGCAAGCTCCCGCAGGCTGACAGGTCGCGCCTCGCGCGTCGATGATCCCTCTGCCTACTCCAGCCCCGTCGGGGTGCTGGCCTACGCCGTGCAAAATACTCCGTGTTTGCCTGCATATGCATGACGCACGAATCTGCCGCCAGCAGCTCATCAAGCGGGCACTTCAGTACCTGTGTGGGACGCCATCTCTCGGCTTGCACCTCCGCACAACGCCGAGCTTGGATCTGTGCACCTTCACCGACGCTGATTGCGTCGGCTGCCCCGACACTCGATGCTCGACGTTCAGGTTCTGCATCTACCTTGGTAATGCCCTCATCTCCTAGTCTTCGAAGCGACAAGGTCTCCCAGTCCAGTGCCGAGGCAGAATATTGTCGAATTGCCAACACGGTTGCAGAGTGCGTCTGGCTAACGCCAGCTGCTTGGTGAGCTCCTCACCCCGGTGACCAAGGCCACGCTCATCTTCTGCGACAATCTCTCAGCGGTGTATCTCTCAACGAAGAGCTGGACATCCATTTCGTCCGCGAACGTGTCACCCTTGGCAAGTTCCGCATACTCCACATACCCACCAAGCAGCAGCCCACTGATATCATGACCAAAAGCTCACCAAGTGATGGGAGCACCGCAAGCCCGAAAGTTCATCTCAACTCCTCGGACTTGCTTGCTCCGCAGGCCAACTTCCAGTGGCTCGGTTCTTGTCCTTGGGCGCCGTGATTTAGAGGCTTAGAGCTGATTGCAGATAGGTAAATCATCTATGCATCTTGATTAACCCACGAGTTTATATACTTCTGTCCAGTAGGTTTGTAGTAGATGTGGGTACAAGTTACTTGATCTAACAGGGATGAGAGGAGGGGAATGGCGGCAGTGGAGCAGAACAAATGGCTGGCTCACACAAATGTCAGTTTTCATCGGTTAGATATCAGACTCATTCCCTCGATTTTGTTCTGTCCAGTAGGTTATGTGTGTACAGGTTACTCGAGTTTTATTGTCACTCGGTTAATCCCTGTCATATACAATCACAAGTTGCATTCCAAATTCATGAAACAAGCAGTTTATTGCCGTTTGCTCAATCCATCCATGTCATATAGAATTAGAAGTCACATCATAAATTTGTGAAACAAACATTACATCCGGTTAATCACAGTTACATGTTACTCGAGGTTGTGTAGCAGAAACAAGGAGTTGCATCACCAATCAGTGATTATAAAATCGATCTGGGCATCAATTTTTCTTGTTTGCAAGTCAGGCTGGACGTAGCGAGCGGGCTTTTTGGCCCGCTCGTGGACCGACCAGGACCAGACCGATCGGTCCCGGCCCGTTGGAAAAACTGTCCGGTCCGAACTGGGAATATCAGCCGAAAATCGACCGGTCAGGTCCGGTCTTAGAGCATCTCCAACAGGCGCCGGTCACGCCGCGCGCAAAAAACAAATATGCCGCGCGCGTATCGGCTGGTTTGGCGCGGCGCGCAGCGCTGGCTCCAGCGGCCGCGCTAAAATGCAGCGCGCTTGCGTCGCTCCAGCAGCGCTCCAAAATGCAGCGCGCACGACTCACCGGTGCATTGCATATGGCATATTTCAACACAAAATGATGCACATTTTCAACAAAATAAAAATTTCACACAAACAAGTTGATGAAGTTCATGCCCACAAGTTTAAAATCATGCCCACAAGTTCATCCAACCAAGTTCAAAATGCAAATCAAGTTCAATACACAAAGGAAAGACACATCATTCCTCATCCTCGTCCTCGTCTTCGTCCTCGTCCTCATCTTCGGAAGATGATTCTTCCGCCTCCGAAGATGAATCTTCCTCCCTCTCGCGCACCGCATCACGTGAAGCTCCGACGGTGTTGGCAAGATCTTCAACGGCATCTTCATGGGAATGTGTGCGAGGAGGCTCATCGAAAGACATTCCACCCATGGCGGCCGGAGGTGCACCCATGCCTCCCATGAGAGAAGCAAAACTCATGCCTCCCATCGTGGCCATAGCGTCGGGGGTGCTCCAAAGCCAGCCATGCCTCCCATTGCACCTAAACCGCCCACGGTACCTCTGAAGCCACCCATGGCACCCATGGCGCCGAGGCCACCGCCACCCATGGCGCCGAGGCCACCGCCACCCATTGCACGAACCATGGCTCTTTTTTGGATCAAGACTTCTTGTTGGGCAAGATTGACATACTCCTTTTGCACCGCATTGAGGTTAGTTGTGTCCAAGAAGAACAAGTGCTTCTCCCATTCCAACAACCTAGTTCGCTCCTCATTGCTCACCTTCCTCTCCTCCAAAGCCACCTTCCTCTCCTCGGCCGCCACCCTCCTCTCCTCGGCCGCGGCATCTTGGATCCTTGCCATTTTCCTCACCTCATTGGCTTCTTTTCTTGCCTTCACAATAGCTTCCATAGCATGTTTGAGCTCATCATCTCATTTCCTCTTCTTCTTTTGGGTTTGGTCTTTCTTGCACCCATTCGGTCGCTTTGGCTTCGAGTAAGAAACCGAGTTGGGTGTAGGGCTTCTCTTGCCGTCATCACTTGATGCATCATCCTCATCATCATCATCCAACTTAATTGTTCGCTTCCGTTTGTCGCTCAAATGCAAATCATCAAAATCTTCACGCTTCTTCCATTTCTCATCATCCTTCAACACATCATAGCAATGAGGCAAAGTAAAGACCCTTCCTTTCTTGATCTTCCCCTTCTTGGTTTTCCCCTCCTCTTCTTTGAACAAGTTTTGCGCAATATTGAACTACATGAAAACAAAGCAAGTTAGCACCAACAACAAGCAAAACAAAGCAAGTTTAGCACCAACATGTAAGATGAAATGACACTTACTCTATCGTCCTCATTTGTGCCACTTGGGTTCAACTTGTCAACCGCCTTTTGACAAGCCGCCCACTTTTGACAATCCGAGTTGATTGTCGACCACCGGGACCTAAGTGATCGGTTGAAGCGGTCAATTCCACTCACGTTGCGAGCATCAAAGTGTTCCTTCATCCGGTTCCAATAAGCATCTCTACTTTGATCGCCTCCAATGGATGGATCCCTCGACACTTGCAACCAAGTATTGCATAGTAAGATGTCATCGGTGTTGGTGTAATTGCCCGCTCTTCCTCTCGGTGCGTCGACAATGCCCTCACCCTCCTCGTCCACCTCGAACTCATGGTCTTCAAAATGCATGCCATTGGTTTGAGACCAATGCGAATTGTTGGAGCCAACACCCATCGTTGACATGTATGCATCATCATTGAGACTATAAATTTTTTTGCACAATGCAAATAAGCTATCTATATGTGACGAATGCATTCAAAAAAGAACAAAAAAATGAAAAGTTAGAATTTTTTTACCTTGGAGGCATTTCGTCGAACATGTTGTGCGCGCCGGCCGCCGGCTCAACGAGTGAGCTTGCCGGCGCTTCGGCAGCCGCCGCGCCCGTCGCACGCCCCGCAAGCTTCTTCCTCTTCGCCTTGGAGATGCCGGAGCCGTCCGCCGCCTTGTTTTTCTTCGCCGATGTCTTGCCCTTCTTTAGCCGCGCCGCATTGGGGAGCTTTGAGGAGGAGGGGGCGGCGGCTCGGGCCGGCGCCGGCGCGACGCCACCCGCCGCCGAGGTCATCCGCGGCGGCATGAAGAGGAGGAGCTCCGGCGGCGGCGAGGCCAACGCCACCCGGGCTAGGGTTTGTGGCGGCGGCGGCGGCGGGGGGGGGGGGGTCGCCGCTAGGTGAGCGGGATGCCGGAGTGTGCGTCCATGGGTGCGGGTCGCCGGCGCCGGCGCGCGCAGGGCTTTGGAGGGGGAGAAGAAGAGCGCGCAGCGCGAGCATCGAGTGTGCCGCGCGCGGAAGCGGGCACCGCAAATACACCGCGCGAGGTACCGCTTCCACGTGCGCGCCCAACTGCTTATACCGCGCGCGCGGCTATTGCGCGCCCGCTGGAGCCATCCGCCGGGTTGCGCGCGTGCTAAAACGGGCGATTTTACGGCGCGGCGCCTGTTTAGCGCGCCTGTTGGAGATTCTCTTAGCTCGGTTAACTCGAATGGACCGAACGAGCCCGGCTGTTTCTTACGCACGAGTAAACTTACACGATGGATTCTCTGGCTCGAGGTAGAAGAAGAGACAGTTCTCTGCACGATTTACTGCACGTTATTGTAGAGACAGTTATCTCCATGATTTACTTCGTAGAAATAGGAATTTGTTGCCTAAAACGCTGCAGTTTTCCTTTTATTCAGTGGAGCAGAAACAGAAAGAACAAGAAAGATGGGCGCGATCGGATACGTTCCTGCCATCCTACACCTCCCCACGATCCTATTAACCCGTGCCACCGAATGGAAGACCGATTAGTGGCAGATCAGAATTTGTATGAGTGAATGGTACATTTATATGTGGGCATACACGTTACAGGTCCTACTTATTTGCAACATGCAAACTTATGGCACATGCAACGATCCTACAATGTGGACTCCTATCGACTCAACACGGTTAACGTGATACTTTTAAAAAACAAACAGAATTAACGTGACAGAAAACAGGAAACACCCCTGAAGAAAGGAATCAACCAGGCAACGAGATTAATTGCCTAACACTGGTATCGCCACGAACAGACCCGCCCTTGGACTTCATCCACGCAGGGGCCTACCAGAGGAAGAACTCCAGCTTCCCCAAGTCAGGCGGATTAGGGGTGACCTCCGCCGGCTCCTGCGACGCCGCCATCTCCATGGCAACACCTCCGGTCCTCGCGTACCCGGCCTCCCCGACCTCGTAAACGTTCTGATGATGCGCACGCGGTTGTTTCCCCTCTCCTTCTTCTCCTCCCCGTGCCCCGTAATCTCTTGCCGTCGCTCGCCGTAGCCGTACAATGCCATGGCCGGTCCTTTCGGTCCGGCCCGAGCTTTAGCATCGCCGGTCCGGTCCATAAGAAGTGGACCGCGGCACTGCTCGGTCCAGTCTGGCCCGGACTGCCGGTGGCCGGTCCAGACGGCGGCTCGGTCAAGGACCGGACCGGCCCGGACCGTGTCCACCCTGATTTGCAAGCACCACCTTTGAAGCTTTTGTTGGAGCTCTTCAGCGATGAGCGGTGTTCTTTGCTTGTTTTGGTCAGCTATATAGCAAAAGATTCAATCAGTTACACATCCATCACTTGGATAAAACTAGTAATGATAGCAAGCAGTATTCGTGAATATATAGATCAAAAGTATAGCAGATTTAGCTGTACAAACGGAGCAAGTGACTCTGTCCAGATTGAGACTCGTGATCTAGTTCATTTAGAATATTCTTCGAAAAATTGCAAGTGTCAAGTGCAATGTCTGAACTGATAGCACCATTGCTGAAATTTGAGATGGGCTTTAGGCCCATATAGCAATTTCTGAAAATCTCCAAGGGCCCATGTGGGTTTATTGGCACTAGGTGAAGGTGGGAAGTTTAGTCCCACCCCGCAAGGGGAAGAGGAGTTGGACCTCCTTATAAGGGATGTTCTTTCACATGCTATTGGAACTTGAGAAGAGAATAGGCCCTCGCGTGCTCCTCCTCCGCCGCCCGCCTCGCCACGCCTCGCCGCGCCGTGGGTTGCGGGATTGAGCCGAGCCGAGCCGAGCTCACACCTACGCGCTTCCGATCCCCCAAAAGCATAAGCTTGGACCCAAGACTGTGGAGGATGACGAGGAAACCCTTGGTAGGGGCAAGAGACAAAGGACTGCAAAGACCTTTGGTGATGATTTCTTCGCGTCATAGGAGATCACTGACCGTCCCTATGGTTGCAAACCATTAGGATGTAAGTGGGTGTTCAAGAAGAAGTTTAGGCCTGATGGTACGATTGAAAAATACAAGGCTAGGCTTGTGGCCAAGGGGTATGACCAGAAAGAAGAGGAAGATTTCTTCGATACTTATTCACCTGTGGCTAGACTGACCACCATTAGAGTATCTGACAAATGTGTATACTATACCCATGGTGGGGGCGAAGGAGTTATACTGTGCTTGTATGTTGATGACATACTGATATTCGGAACCAACCTCAAAGTCATTGAGGAGGTCAAGTCGTTTCTGTCTCAAAACTTTGAGATAAAAGACCTTTGTGTGGCTGATGTTATCTTGAACATCAAGTTACTGAGAGATAATGAGGGTGGGATTACACTTCTGCAATCCCACTATGTTGAGAAGGTGTTGATTCGTTTTGGATATTCGGATTGCACACCATCTCAAACACCATATGATCCTAGCGTGTTGATTCGAAAGTCTAAAGGCACGGCTATAGATCAGTTGAGATACTCTCAAATCGTTTGTTCACTAATGTACCTAGCGAGCGCAACGAGGCCTGACATCGCGTTTGCTGTGAGCAAACTGAGCCGGTTTGTTTCCAAACCGGGTGATGTACATTGGCATGCTGTTATACGAGTTATGCGCTATCTGAAAGGTACTATGAACTATGGACTTCACTATACCGGAGACCCGTCGGTACTTGAAGGGTATAGTGATGCAAATTGGATCTCTGATCCTGATGAGATGAAGGCCACAACTGGGTATATGTTTACTCTTGGAGGTGGCGCTGTTTCCTGGAAGTCTCGCAAGCAAATGATCTTAACGAGATCGACAATGGAAGCAGAATTAACGGCATTAGACACATCTGGTGTTGAAGCGGGATGGCTTTGAGATCTTTTGATGGACTTGCCATTGGTTGATAAACCGGTTCCGGCTATCCTTATGAACTGTGACAATCAGATTGTCATCACCAAGGTGAAGAGTTCAAAGGACAACATAAAGTCCACCAAACACATAAGAATGAGATTAAAAGCTATCAGAAAATTAAGAAACTCCGGAGTGATAGCGTTGGACTATGTCCATATGGCTAAGAATCTGGCAGATCCCTTTACGAAAGGGCTATCACGTGTCGTGATAGATAATGCATCGAGGGAGATGGGTATGAGACCCACATGAGTTGCCATGGTGGTAACCCAACCTATGTGATCGGAGATCCCGTGAAGTAGGGCCTGGGAAAACAAGCCAGTCATGAACTGAGGAGAGTAACTATACTAACCCACTCCGTTGGAGATGCAATACTCTCAAGACTGTATGGTAGGATGACTATTGTCTTAATGAGTTCCAAAGCTTATGTAAACAGGATGCTTTCCTACAGAGCGATCTTTGGAGGAACACACCTATGTGAGCCTGACTGCTGGTCACAGTCTATGAGATTGGGGTGATCTTTAGTAAGCTCATGAATAGGCCAGGAGTGTGACTTATATGCTCCACCCGAGGGGTCAGCCTTCGACAGCCCAGTACTAGTAAGACATGTGGCTGACAATTCAAGGCATAGTCCATTGTTCAGTTGTGAAGGAGTGTAGCTACTTGCTCTAAGTGAAGCTCAACCTTAATAGGTCTTCACTGAAACACTGGTATATCGAAACAGTAATCGGAACAGAGGACACAATGGACCCTTGAGATCTGGTGTGGGATTGCTGAAATTTGAGATGGGCTTTAGGCCCATATAGCAATTTCTGAAAATCTCTAAGGGCCCATGTGGGTTTATTGGCACTAGGTGGAGATGGGAAGTTTAGTCCCACCCCGGAAGTGGAAGAGGAGTTGGACCTCCTTATAAGGGATGTTCTTTCACATGCTTATAAGAGGACCTCGCGCGCTCCTCCTCCGCCGCCCGCCTCGCCATGCCACGCCTCGCCTCGCCATGATGCGCCGCGGGTTGCGGGATTGAGCCGAGCCCACACCTACGCGCTTATTTTTGCCAGTCACTATCAGAGAGTTTCTGACAGCCGGGCCACGATCTGAGACGTCGGATCATGGGATGTCATGGACTCGGACGTGGGTCGAGCCCACATATCTCCACGCGGCTGCGCCTATATAAGTGTGTGGTGTCTCCTAACCCTAGCTGCCACGAACATATCGCATCTGCTCCACGCACACGCCCACCGTCATTCCCTTGCTGCTGCTGCCGGTGACTCCATCCCGTCCGCTGCGTACACGGTCGACGGGAGAGCAGGTCTATGAAACCACGCCCTTCTGGTTCCTGTACAGGGTGAGGGGCGAATAGGTTTTTGGGCAGCGATTACGCGACTGCTCGCTTCCGATCGTCTACTTCCTCTACGTCGGCGTTGCCTTCATCATCACCATGTCCACCGACGCCAAACGTGCCGCCGCCGAGAAAGTTGAAGCCGACAAGAAGGCCGCCGAGGACGCCGCTGCTGCCACCAAAGCCGTGGCCTCTGCATGGCCTACTGGAGGGTATAACTCGTTTATCCCGCTCCTACTGTTTTCTGTTTTAGCCATGCTAGCATTATACATAGACCTTTCTGCAATTAGCGTAGTATGTGTTAACTTGACCGAATACCAGTATGTGTTTATTTGTGTCAATGCCATGCGAGTGATTTACTCGTGGATTAATTTAATCAAGAAATTGCCTATTTACTCAACAACCATTAGATTATTCAAGAGGTACATCACTTTGCTAAACAAAAATTGTAAATGACAGAGAAAAATAAGTAATGGAAACCATGAATGGAAGGAACTATGCTACAACATAACTAATGAAGCAAAAACAAAGACTACTAATGAGCTAGTTCACTTACATTGAGACACTTTTAGCTAGTCGCTTACGTGCAGATGTGTTCTCTTGAGAATAAATACACATGGCAGCTTTAAAAAATTACATAGAACACCTTACTTTGGATTCAACATTGGATTCAACACCATTAGTGTGTGTTATCCTAAGTGCATGTTAGTTACTATTCATTCATTGTTATCGAGACTTTAGTTGCAACTGAAATATATGAATTTCTAACTATCTGTTTCGAATCACATTGTAGGTCTGTTATTGGGTTTTTTACTGGATAACATGGAAGAACTAAGGATCAGCTCATTGTGTACATGGTGGCTCCAGTTGACAATCTAATCTTTTAACACTTATTTCCTTCGTTACTGTAAACTACTAGTTCTAATTTTTCAAGCAACCTGTTACACTCAGTGCCAAGGAAATGTGAACGTACCTGTCAGGACCCCGATTCCAAGTCACATCGATCTAGCCGGTAACACCTCATATCACTTTGCGGCCTCACGCACGGTATCCCACGGGTGTCGCCTTACCATGGCCCGGGACCATTTGCGCCTTTTGGCTCACGTATATGATAGTGTCGCTAGCATCCATATGACAGAGAACCCGGGCCGACATGGCTAGTCGTGAACCCAAAGCGGCACAGACCTATGGAGACAGGCATACATGAATCACATTGAGCATGTCGGTCATCAGCGAGTGATTCCGGGCTGTAGCACTGGGCTAACAGGACTCCGGGGAAACCCGGGCTGTAGCAGGCTAGGCAGGACTCCGGATGTCACCGCGTGACATTTCCCCGAAGGGACAGACATAGGAACGACGTGAATCACATGTCGCCCAGTCAAGTGTCCTGAGCAGTAGTGCTGGGCTAACAGGACTCCGGTGAACCGGGCTGTAGCAGACTACTATGGCTCGAGGAACACTAGTCTACATTTCCCCATAAGAAAGGCTGCCAAGGATAAACAACTAGATTGTCGGATCCCACTCATACCAAGCATTTCAATCATACACACAATATGCCCGATATGAGTACATACAACATGGCATCACAACAAAACTCTACAACTCAAGTACTTTATTTAAAGACTCCAGAGAGCCATACATAACATGTTCATACAGATAGGGGTCACATGACCCGACACTCAAGTTATACAATCATACAAGCACAAGCGGAAGCAGCTAGTCTGAGTACAGACACTAGAAAGAAAGAACGCTTCTCGAAGCCTGTCTATCTACATAGGGCCCTCCATGGCCAGGATCACCACCTGGGTGGCTAGTCACTCGTCGACATCAAGGTCTACATAAAACCCATCGGAGGGGGCGGTGTTGTCGTCTGAAAACAATAAATAAGCAAACATGAGTACAAGGTACTCAGCAAGTCTTACATCAGAACCTACTATACATGCTCATTCTCAAGAAGGTGGTGGGGTTATTGCAGCAAGCCAGCTTTGACTCTTGGCTAAGCTATCCTACGGAACTCCACTAGTAAAATAGTTTTCGCACACGAGTCCACTACTCACCAACACAATACTCCACCGGGGATCCTCCCTCGTCATCCTACGAGAGGGCCATCCTCGGTACTCACACTTATCTTGAGTCTTTTAGTAGTATCCATTAACTTGTCTATGAACTGTATAGGCAACCAAGTAGTCCTTTACTGCGGACGTGGCTATTCGAATAGTTTTATACCCTGCAGGGGTGTACTTCGTCACACATGTTTCCACCACTTAGCGTCTGCACACGACATGTGCTCGGTAGACTTCAAGCAAAAACCGACGTGGGTGTAGACCACGACCTGACTAACCTCACAAGTCTCTAGTCCAGGTTTATCGCCTATTCAGGTTCCATCCGCAAGGAAATCCGGCTGGGGTGTCCTCAACGGCCCCAAACGATGTGTGCAGGGTTCCCGAGACACCAAACGGGCGACTCGGTACACCGTGCCACGGTGTATCTACCGCATCATAGCCCACCCCTAGGGTTAGTGCTACGCACGGCCGCCAACACATAACCTACAAACACCAAAAACTAGTTGCAACTCCTGGACAGAGGACGAGATGGGTCAGTAAGTCGAGCAGGGTCGTATTTCAGGGCCCAATGTGTGGTAGTAACTGAATCTTAAATCACCCATACAGATCTTAGTTCTTATGGACGGTCTCAATGAAACAACCCACCATGTACTCCTACATGGCCTCTCATCGATACCTTTACCAAAACATGTTCAACACATCCCTCACATTATCGAGATAATCATATCACTCTAGCTCACCACCCAGATGAACCAGACCTGACACAACTCTAAGCATAGCAGGCATAGCAAGGTAGGAATCACATACATGGCTCAATCAACTCCTACACATGCTAGTGGGTTTCATCTAGTTACTGTGGCAATGACAGGTCATGCAGAGGATAAGGGTTCAACTACCGTAGCACACAGCAGTTTGAATCGCGTTGTCTTAATGCAGTAAACAAGAGCAGAAGCGAGAACATGGGTTGTATCGGAATGATCAATGGGTTGCTTGCCTGTTGTAGAGGTAGTAGGGTACTTCCCTTCAGACGGATACTCGGGGTTATCCTCGGAGGCAGAACCTACCACGAAAGACACACCGAAACATAATCAACACATGGCAATATGCAACAATATGATGCATGCTATGACATGGCAAGATGAAGGTGTCTTGGCCTAATGCAAGCTAAAACAGAAGGGAATGAACTCATTTGAATCAAAGATTCAAATATTAGCCCATTAAACATGGCCTTATTAGTGCATTACCCTATTCTGCTTAAACAGCAAGGTTAACTTGTTTTGTCATGCATGAAACCATTGCAAATGGATAGATTGAATTTTTCTAATCATTTTTCATATATAAATCTTTGCATTTGGAGCGATGGTTGATTTTCTATGATTTTTAGAAGTTTTGACTATTTTCTGGAATTTCCTATTAAAGAATAAATCCAGTAATTGAATTAATGTGTCAGCACTGCATCACTGTGACGTCAGCAGGTCAAAGGCGCCAGCCCAGGTCAAACCTGACTGGTGGGCCCTCTCTGTCAGTGACTCAACTAGTTAACACTGTTAAATTAACTCTAATTAACTGTCAGTGGGGCATGGGCCCACATGTCAGTGAGAGAGAGTTAGTTAACGAGGTCATTAACCTCTAACAGAGTGATTAGCTCTAATTAAAACTAATCTAATTTGGTTAGGAGCCGGCCCCACATATCAGTGTCTCAGGCGGAGTCAAACTGGGGTCAAACCCCTGGTCAGCACGGTCAATCCCGCCGGCATTGAGTTGCCGGCGAGGCCGAGACGGCAGAGAGCATCGGAAATCGCCCACAAGCGACCAAATCGACCGTGGTTTGGTCCTACGCATAGCTGGGGCTCGCACGCATCTAGTGGGGCAAGTGGGAGGAGCTGGGGTGGAGCGACCTCGCCGGAATCGAGCTCGTGGCGGCAGCCGGAGCTCGACCGTTGGTGGTTTTGCTGCTGCAGCGAGCTAGCGGGGAAACAGACGCTCTAGCGAGGCGCTACGAGGTGCGGGGAGTGCGTTAGGCACCCGCGCCTGACCAAATGGTCACCGGAGTGACGCCGGCGTCGAGCTCGCGCGGCAGCGTGCTACGGTGAGCAAGGGGGCGGCGTCTCCGGCGAGCAAACGAAGCAGAGAAGAGGGGGGTTCGGTGGAGGAGCTCACGACGGTTGCAGAATGCGTCTCAGCGGGCTCGGGGGAGGTCAGACGTTGTCGAGGCATTGCCGGCGATCTCGGCGGATCGAGGAAGAAGAAGGCATCGGGGAGGTGCTTGGAGGCGTCCGACGTCGCGTGAGTCGACGAGGAGGTCGAGGACGGCAGCGCGGAGCTAATGGGCTTGTCGGAGAAGCGAGGGGGTGGCTCTGGTGACAACTACGGCGAATGGCAGCGAGGATCGCACTCGGCCATCACGGGAGAGGGTGAGGGAGACGAGGGGGAGAGAGGGGAGGAGTGCAGGGAGGTGCTGGGCGTCTCCATGGCGCTCAGATGGGGACAAAGTGGAAGCAGGAGGTGGTCGCGGGAGCACGCGCCGGCAACACGCCTCTGCCTACTGGCAGAGGTGGGTGACGACTGGCACAGGCCAGGTGGGCTGGGCCAGCACAGGTGAGACCAGGTAGGTGTTTTCTTTTTCTATTTTTCTGCAACTGTTGGGCTTTATTAAAAATACTAAAACGTTTCCAAAAATCCTAAAAATAATTGTGGGCTCTGCTTAGAATATTTCCAACAGCCCACACTTATTTCCAGAATTATTTGAGCATTTAAATTATTTTATAGCATTTAAATGCCCAAAATCAAATACTTATGATTTAATTCAATGACCTTCTGTTGACCTAGAAAATTGTGCACCAATTTTGCCAGAGGTTCTAACCCAAGACAAAGAGAGTGAACTTTTTAGAAGGGCATTTCAGGTTCATTGAAAATAATTTTAGTAAACCCTAGTTGTTTCCAGGGGGTGCTGGGGGTTCTGTCTTCCCCATTTCAAATTTAAGAGGAATTTAAACATGATGCACACTCTAATGCTTGAACTAACTAGGGTGTGACAACTCACCCCCACTCAAAAGAATCTTGTCCCGAGATTTAGGATCCTCCGGAAAGAAGGTGGGGTACTCGAGTCGAAGACGATCCTCCCTTTCCCAAGTGGCTTCTTTCTCGGAATGGTGTGACCATTGAACCTTGAGAAACTTGATATTATGACGTCGAGTGGTACGCTCGGCTTGATCAAGGATATGAACGAGCTATTCCCGATATGAGAGGTTGTCTTGTAGATCAAGCGTTTCGTGGTCCACTCCACGGGTAGGATCCACGAAGCAGCGCCTGATTTGAGAAACGTGGAAGACATCGTGAACTCTGGAAAGATGCGGAGGTAGTTCCAATTGGTAGGCAACTTCTCTTTGTTTGGCAAGAATGCGAAAGGGTCCAATGTAACGAGGAGCCAATTTGCCTTTGATACCGAAACGATGGGTTCGCTTTAACGGAGTAACCCGAAGGTAAGACTTCTCGCCGACTTCATAAGTCATAGGCTTATGTTTACGATCATAATGACTCTTTTGACGAGATTGGGCTGTTTTCAATTTCTCACGAATAACGCGAACCTGTTCTTCTGCTTGCTGAATCATATCCGGGCCAAAGAGTTGTCTTTCCCCGGTTTCTGACCAGTTAAGAGGCGTTCGACATTTTCGTCCATAGAGAACTTCGAAAGGAGCCTTGCCCAAGCTAGCTTGATAACTATTGTTGTAAGCAAACTCCGCGAATGGAAGGCATTTCTCCCAACCCATTCCGAACAAGATGACAGAGGCTCGGAGCATATCTTCCAGAATTTGATTGACTCGCTCTACTTGACCACTTGATTGAGGATGGAAGGCGGTGCTAAAGGAGAGACGAGTTCCCATAGCATTTTGGAAACTTTCCCAAAATCGAGAGGTGAAAAGACTGCCACGGTCTGAGTTAATTTCCAATGGAACACCAAGAAGAGACACTATTCGGGAGATGTATAAGTCGGCTAGCTGGCTAGCGGTGATACTCTCACGAACAGGTAGAAAGTGGGCTACTTTGGAAAGACGGCCGATCATGACGAAGATGGCATTATTCCCTCTTTTGGTCCTGGGAAACCCAGTGATGAAATCCATACTGATTTTATCCATTTCCACTCGGGAATAGCCAAAGGTTGAAGGGTGCCAGCAGGCCGTTGATGCTCTGCTTTAACATGACGACAGACGTCACAAATAGCAATGTATTGAGCGATTTCTCTTTTCATCATAGTCCACCAAAACCTCTGGCGTAGGTCTTGATACATTTTAGTACTACCGGGATGAATGGTGAGAGGGGATTCATGAGCTTCCTTAAGGATCAACTGGCGTAGATGTTGTTTCTTGGGAACCACCAAACGGTTCTCAAAGAAGACAACACCCCGCTTATCCATGGAAAAACATTTAGCAACTCCGCTAGCAATGTTTTCCTTAATCCGGGATATGCCCTTATCACGCTTCTGGGCAGCTATGATTTGATCCATAAGGGTAGGTTTCGCCACCAGGGTGGATAGAAACCTCGAGGAACAATGTGAAGATTAAGCTTACGAAATTCCTCATGGAGAAGTGGTTGACTTTGTTGTAACATCAAGTTGTTACAATAGGACTTACGACTTAGTGCATCAGCCATGACATTGGCTTTGCCCGGGGTGTAAGTTATTCCTAAGTCGTAATCCGAGATCAACTCGACCCAACGTCTTTGCCTGAGATTCAAATCTGGTTGGGTGAAGATATATTTCAAACTTTGGTGATCGGTGAAGATCTCGCAACGGTTACCGAGGAGGTAATGTCGCCAAGTTTTAAGTGCATGGACTACAGCTACAAGCTCTAGATCATGTGTGGGATAATTTTCCTCATGTGGGTGTAATTGCCGTGAAGCATAGGCAATTACCTGACGATCTTGCATGAGTATGCAACCTAGTCCTTGTCGTGAGGCGTCGCAATAGATAACAAAGTCCTTGGAGAAATCTGGTGGTACCAGTACGGGAGCAGATGTCAAGCGTCTTTTCAGTTCCTGAAAGCTGAACTCGCACTGTGGAGTCCACTCGAACTTTTTATCTTTCTTGAGGAGTTCAGTTAGAGGTTTAGCAACCTTGGAGAAATTCTCGACGAAGCGGCGGCAATAGCTCGCTAAGCCAAGGAAGCTCCGAACTTGCTTGACCGTCTCAGGTGGAGTCCAATCAAGGACGGCTTGAACTCGCTCGGGATTGACAGCAATACCCTTACCAGAGATTACATGGCCTAGATAGGTCACTTCTGGCAACCAAAATTCACACTTGGAGAATTTGGCATAAAGGCGATGCTCTCGAAGTTTCATCAATACCAGCCTTAGATGTTCGGCATGTTCCTCTTCATTCTTGGAGTAGATGAGTATGTCATCGAGGTATACTACGACGAATTTATCCAAATACTCCATGAAGACCGAGTTCATTAACCGAGAGAAGGTAGCTGGGGCATTGGTTAAACCGAAGGACATAACGGTGTACTCGTATTGGCCATAACGAGTAACAAAGGCCGTTTTGGGAATGTCCCCGTTTCTGATTTTGATCTGATGGTAGCCTAACCTCAAATCCATCTTGGAAAAGACTGAGGATCCAGCGAGCTGATCATACAGATCGTTGATCCTGGGAAGCGGATACTTGTTCTTGATGGTGACCAAGTTGACAGGTCGGTAATCTACAACCATTCGATCCGTTCCATCCTTCTTCTTGACGAAGAGGACGGGGCAAGCCCAAGGAGAGGAACTAGGACGGATGAAACCCTTTTTCAAGGACTCATCGAGTTGGTTCTTAAGCTCGGCTAGTTCTAAGGGTGCCATCTTGTAGGGTCTTCTAGAAATTGGAACGGTTCCTGGAACAAGGTCTATCACAAACTCGACATCCCTGTCAGGTGGAACACCTGGCAGTTCTTCTGGAAAGACATCCGGAAAGTCTCGGACTACCGGAACATCCTCAAGGTCTGAAGGGGGTTGGCATTTAGGGAGTAAAGTTGGCGCTTGGCCACTCGAGTTAAGACATTGACTGTCTTGCCCGATGGGTGAGTAAGTTGAACGGTTCTAGTGGCACAATCAATTTTAGCATAATGAGCTGACATCCAGTCCATACCCAAGATGATGTTTATGTCCGAGGACTTGAGAGCTATTAAGGACACAAGGAAGACAAGTCTATCGACAAGAATTTCGTTCCCATGGCTTACTCTAGAGGTTTGCCATTTGGAACCCGGAGTTTGAATTACCATGGAAGTGGGCATGTCACAGAATGTCGTGTTATGCAATCGAGCATAGTTCTCGGATATGAATGAATGAGATGCTCCAGTATCGAAAAGAACAGATGCCGGATGGCAGTTAACAAGGAGCGTACCAAGGACGACGTTAGGATCCTCATGAGCCTCCTCGGCTGAAACATAGTTGACATGGCCACGGGCAGTGGTGACCGGCTTGGCGTAGAATGTCTTTCCTGCTGGCTTACCACGGCCAACGGACTTTCCAGTTTGATTGGGGTTGTTGTTCTGGGGACACTCCCGGCTATAGTGACCTGGCTCTCCACACTTGAAGCATGTCACAACATTGGGGCATGGAGCAACATTAGCAGCGGGGCCGCCATAGGGCTTGGGCGGTGCAAACTGCTGGTTGGGACGAGGCGCCTCAAAGGATGGCCTCGGGATGAACCTGGGTGGCAGTGCCGTGCTTGGGATCCACACCCGGCACTTCTGAGCTCCAGAGCCGGATGAAGGGCCAAAATCACGGGAGTGCTTGCGTGAAGCGTCATAATCAGTCTGGCATGTCTCAGCACTGATGGCTTTGTTGACCAACTTCTAAAAGGAGGTGCACTCGTGCAGACAAAGATCGCGGCGAAGCTCAGGGCTATGTCCCTTGCGGAACCTTGCCTGCTTCTTAGCGTCAGTAGATACCTCTTCAGGGGCATAACGTGCCAGATTCCCAAATTCACGACTATATGCATCCACAGTCAGTCTTCCTTGGGTGAAATTGCAGAACTCCTCCCTCTTGCGATCCATGAGACCTTCCGGAATGTGATGCTCACGGAAAGCCTCACTGAATTCAGCCCAAGTAGTGATTTGGCCGACCGGGCGCATAGCTTCAAAGTTTTCCCACCAGAGGCTAGCAGGGCCTTCGAGATGGTAGGCAGCGTAGGTAACCTTGTCGGCTTCGACTACGTTGGCAGAACATAGCTTGTGGGTGATGCTGCGAAGCCAGTCATCCGCGTCGAGGGGCTCGACGGAATGGTTAAACTTTGATGGGTACAGCTTGATAAAATCATTGATTGACACCAAATCATTTCGCGGATGGCGTGCAGTGTTCTGCTCAATCCGCTCCAGCAGGCGGTTAGTCGCATGCTTGTTTCTTTCCGCCTCCAGCATCACTTCGGCCAGGGAAGGCGGGTGAGGCAGATTTTCACCCCTAGCTGCACTGGCTTCCCCCTGCTCCGGGGCAGCAGGGTTGCTGCGGGTGTTGACCATCCTAGGAGAAAACAAGACAACGGTTTAGATAAGGATGGCTCAAACTTAGCAAGGAAGTGCAGAATGTAATGGATAACATGGAATGCAGAGATGTTCATCCGTATGTCATGGTAATATAGAACTGCCATATATATACCAACGGTCATACACATCATACATAGTTTAGTACAAGCCCAGGCTACAGTACAACTATGATGAAAGACGTTACATCTCATCGGAGGCATTCCAAGCTCCTATACATTATTTGTCTACACCTCCGGAATTGATTACACACAAAGTCATATTCCACAAGTCACGCAGGACAGTGAAGATACAACTATTACAATACTAGTGGTACTACTACTAACTCAGACAGCTCCGTAGTAGTCCTCATAGAAGTCACCTCCATAGCCTGGAAGTTCAACGTGATCATCCGGGAACAGACGGTCCTGAGGAGCTTGTGGACCATAGGGGCTAGGATGAGGTCTTGGACCAACAAACGGTGGCCTGCGGGGACCACGGGGTGGGGTGATGCCTCCCACATCACGCCAATCCACCATGTCTGGCAGAGCAGATCTCACAGGATACAGATCCCTTGTATCCATACATCCAGCTTGCACCGCAGGTGCAAACCGAGTCAATGTGGCCCAATGATCAGCACGGGTATTGAAAAGCTCCAACCTCAAGGCCCGATTCTCTCGGTCCTTATCTTCGAGCATCTCGGCAGTGGTACGAGTTAATGAGTCCTCCTGAGTGGAGTCAGCATAGATAGCCTGAAGATACCCTTGCGCTCCCGGAAGTGAAGCTGGCATGTAACGGAAGTCGGTGTTCCGAAGCAGGCCAGTCCGGACTCGCATGATGGTCATCATGGAATAGGCAGCATCCTGCACAGCCATCTCAACAGTAACCCCGAGTCCATAGGAACAGTGAAGGGGCTCGGTAGATCCAGGATAAGAAGGAAATATCCTGACGGTGCAGAAATATTGGCTTTGATTAAAGTCTCGGAACTGCTCTTCGATAGTGTATTCGGGATACCAACGGTAACCCGTCTCGATCATTACCCGGACTAACATAGCAGTATGACCGGGCACGTCGAGGCACCGGGTCAGGCGAACCACTTGGTTTTGAGCACGGTTGGCCATCTGAAAGCACAACCACAATGCAAAGACATTAGAATTTCTAGGGAAAATTGGACAGCATAACAGCTGTAAATGCTCAGAAAAAGATTTGAGACATCCACAACAGTTTGCAATACCACTCAACAACATCATATCAAGGTTCTGATTCAATTAGCAACATACTAAAAGTAGTAGAAACTGTACTGAGGCTTGTAACAACAATCCTATAAGCTACTACGGATTAGTAACACGTGAACCTGATAGAAGAAGAGAGCCTAGTCCTTAACCCACGTTGAATGAGAAGAGAATGACTCAGATCAGAGGGCATAAGGTAAAGGAGTAAAAGAGCCTTACGTTCCCTCCCACAATCAATTCCCCTACATATAACTAAAGCATTTCTAGACTCGACATCGACCAGTTTGGCTCAACGAACCTACAGGCAGTCCGGCTCTGATGCCAACGCTGTCAGGACCCCGATTCCAAGTCACATCGATCTAGCCGGTAACACCTCATATCACTTTGCGGCCTCACGCACGGTATCCCACGGGTGTCGCCTTACCATGGCCCGGGACCGTTTGCGCCTTTTGGCTCACGTATATGATAGTGTCGCTAGCATCCATATGACAGAGAACCCGGGCCGACATGGCTAGTCGTGAACCCAAAGCGGCACAGACCTATGGAGACAGGCATACATGAATCACATCGAGCATGTCGGTCATCAGCGAGTGATTCCGGGCTGTAGCACTGGGCTAACAGGACTCCGGGGAAACCCGGGCTGTAGCAGGCTAGGCAGGACTCCGGATGTCACCGCGTGACATTTCCCCGAAGGGACAGACATAGGAACGACGTGAATCACATGCCGGCCAGTCAAGTGTCCTGAGCAGTAGTGCTGGGCTAGCAGGACTCCGGTGAACCGGGCTGTAGCGGACTACTATGGCTCGAGGAACACTAGACTACATTTCCCCATAAGAAAGGCTGCCAAGGATAAACAACTAGATTGTCGGATCCCACTCATACCAAGCATTTCAATCATACACACAATATGCCCGATATGAGTACATACAACATGGCATCACAACAAAACTCTACAACTCAAGTACTTTATTTAAAGGCTCCAGAGAGCCATACATAACATGTTCATACAGATAGGGGTCACATGACCCGACACTCAAGTCATACAATCATACAAGCACAAGCGGAAGCAACTAGTCTGAGTACAGACACTAGAAAGAAAGAAGGCTTCTCGAAGCCTGTCTATCTACATAGGGCCCTCCATGGCCAGGATCACCACCTGGGTGGCTAGTCACTCGTCGACATCAAGGTCTACATAAAACCCATCGGAGGGGGCGGTGTTGTCGTCTGAAAACAATAAATAAGCAAACATGAGTACAAGGTACTCAACAAGTCTTACATCAGAACCTACTATACATGCTCATTCTCAAGAAGGTGGTGGGGTTATTGCAGCAAGCCAGCTTTGACTCTTGGCTAAGCTATCCTACGGAACTCCACTAGTAAAATAGTTTTCGCACACGAGTCCACTACTCACCAACACAATACTCCACCGGGGATCCTCCCTCGTCATCCTACGAGAGGGCCATCCTCCGTACTCACACTTATCTTGAGTCTTTTAGTAGTATCCATTAACTTGTCTATGAACTGTATAGGCAACCAAGTAGTCCTTTACCGCGGACGCGGCTATTCGAATAGTTTTATACCCTGCAGGGGTGTACTTTGTCACACATGTTTCCACCACTTAGCGTCTGCACACGACATGTGCTCGGCAGACTTCAAGCGAAAACCGACGTGGGTGTAGACCACGACCTGACTAACCTCACAAGTCTCTAGTCTAGGTTTATCGCCTATTCAGGTTCCATCTGCAAGGAAATCCGGCCGGGGTGTCCTCAATGGCCCCAAACGATGTGTGCAGGGTTCCCGAGACACCAAACGGGCGACTCGGTACACCGTTCCATGGTGTATCTACCGCATCATAGCCCACCCCTAGGGTCAGCGCTACGCACGGCCGCCAACACATAACCTACAAACACCAGAAACTAGTTGCAACTCCTGGACAGAGGACGAGATGGGTCAGTAAGTCGAGCGGGGTCGTATTTTAGGGCCAAATGTGTGGTAGTAACTGAATCTTAAATCACGCATACAGATCTCAGTTCTTATGGACGGTGTCAATTAAACAGCCCACCATGTACTCCTATATGGCCTCTCATCGATACCTTTACCAAAACATGTTCAACACATCCCTCACATTACCGACATAATCATATCACTCTAGCTCATCACCCAGATGAACCAAACCTGACACAACTCTAAGCATAGCAGGCATAGCAAGGTAGGAATCACATACATGGCTCAATCAACTCCTACACATGCTAGTGGGTTTCATCTAGTTACTGTGGCAATGACAGGTCATGCAGAGGATAAGAGTTCAACTAGCATAGCACACAGCAGTTTGAATCGCGTTGTCTTAATGCAGTAAACAAGAGCAGAAGCGAGAACATGGGTTTGTATTGGAATGATCAATGGGTTGCTTGCCTGTCGTAGAGGTAGTAGGGTACTGCCCTTCAGACGGATACTCGGGGTTATCCTCGGAGGCAGAACCTACCACGAAAGACACACCGAACATAATCAACACATGGCAATATGCAACAATCTGATGCATGCTATGACATGGCAAGATGAAGGTGTCTTGGCCGAATGCAAGCTAAAACAGAAGGGGATGAACTCATTTGAATCAAAGATTCAAATATTAGCCCATTAAACATGGCCTTATTAGTGAATTACCCTATTCTGCTTAAACAACAAGGTTAACTTGTTTTGTCATGCGTGAAACCATTACAGATGGATAGATTGAATTTTTCTGATCATTTTTCATATATAAATCTTTGCATTTGGAGCTATGGTTGATTTTCTATGTTTTTAGAAGTTTTGACTATTTTCTGGAATTTCCTATTAAAGAATAAATCCAGTAATTGAATTAATGCGTCAACACTGCATCATTGTGACGTCAACGGGTCAAAGGCGCCATCCCAGGTCAAACCTGACTGGTGGGCCCTCTCTGTCAGTGACTCAACTAGTTAACAGTGTTAAATTAACTCTAATTAACTGTTAGTGGGGCCTGGGCCCACATGTCAGTGAGAGAGAGTTAGTTAACGAGGTAATTAACCTCTAACAGAGTGATTAGCTCTAATTAAAACTAATCTAATTTGGTTAGGAGCCGGCCCCACATATCAGTGTCTCAAGCGGAGTCAAACTGGGGTCAAACCCCTGGTCAGCACGGTCAATCCCGCCGGCGTTGAGTCGCCGGCGAGGCCGAGACGGCGGAGAGCTTCGGAAATCGCCCACAGGCGACCAAATCGACCGCGGTTTGGGCCTACGCGTAGCTGGGGCTCGCGCGCATCAAGTGGGGCAAGTGGGAGGAGCTGGGGTGGAGCGAGCTCGCCGGAATCGAGCTCGCGGCGGCGGCCGGAGCTCGGCCATTGGTGGTTTTGCTGCTGCAGCGAGCTAGCGGGGAAACGGACGCTCTAGCGAGGCGCTATGAGGTGCGGTGAGTGCGTTAGGCACCCGCGCCTGACCAAATGGTGACCGGAGTGACGCCGGTGTCGAGCTCGCGCGGCGGCGTGCTACGGTGAGCAAGGGGGCGGCGTCTACGGCGAGCAAACGAAGCAGCGAAGAGGGGGGTTCGGTGGAGGAGCTCATGGCGGTTGCAGAACGCGTCTTAGTGGGCTCGGGGGAGGTCATACATCATCGGGGCGTTGCCGGCGATCTCGACGGACCGAGGAAGAAGAAGGCCTCGGGGGGGGGGGGTGCTTGGAGGCGTCCGGCATCGCATGAGTCGACGAGGAGGTCGAGGACATTAGCGCGGAGCTAATGGGCTTGTCGGAGAAGCGAGGGGGTGGCTCTGGTGACAACTACGGCGAACGGCAGCGAGGATCGTGCTCGCCCATCGCGGGAGAGGGTGAGGGAGACGAGGGGGAGAGAGGGGATGAGTGCAGGGAGGTGCTGGGCGTCTCCATGGCGCTCGGATGGGGACGAGGAGGCAGCAGGAGGTGGAAGCAGGAGGTGGCCGCGGGAGCACGCGCCGGCGACACGCCTCTGCCTACTGGCAGAGGTGGGTGACGACTGGCACAGGCCAGGTGGGCTGGGCCAGGACAGGTGAGGCCCAGGTAGGTTTCTCTCTCTCTCTCTCTCTCTCTCTCTCTCTCTTTTCTGATTTGTTTTCTTTTTCTATTTTTTCTGTAACTGTTGGGCTTTATTAAAAATACTAAAATGTTTCCAAAAATCCTGAAAATAATTGTGGGGTCTGCTTAGAATATTTCCAACAGCCGACACTTATTTCCAGAATTATTTGAGCATTTAAATTATTTTATTGCATTTAAATGCCCAAAATCAAATACTTATGATTTAATTCAATGACCTTCTGTTGACCTAGAAAATTGTGCACCAATTTTGCCAGAGGTTCTAACCCAAGACAAAGAGAGTGAACTTTTTAGAAGGGCATTTCAGGTTCATTGAAAATAATTTTAGTAAACCCTAGTTGTTTCCAGGGGGTGCTGGGGGTTCTGTCTTCCCCATTTCAAATTTAAGAGGAATTTAAACATGATGCACACTCTAATGCTTGAACTAACTAGGGTGTGACAGTACCGGTCTCTTCATCATCAGATTGGTATATTATTACATCTATAGAAGCCGCCACACCATGGGGATCACTGGACAGCCCAAGACCCTCTAGCCATTCATCCAGTGATGCTGAATCAGAATCTGACTCCGGTGATCCTGATGCCCAAGGCCCAACACCTTTACTTGGCAGCACATTCAACACAGCTGATGAAACTCTAGATGTTCTAGTCAAACCCTCATGGTGATGTTAGTTTTTTTGAGAATCACCGGGGGAGCTCCCCCACCTGAATATATTACTCAAAGGACTGCCGAGGCAGTAAGTACATCATTACATAGGCACGGTGCACCGTGCAGAAAGGTAGGAACGCCACAAGAAGACGTCCTCCTTGTCCTGTGAAAGCACAAGACGATGAGACCAAAGATCCAGAGTGGAAATAAGGTTTCTAAGGGTTATTACAGAACTTTTATCCATTGTCCTAAATACCATGTCGTTGCAGGCAGACCAGATCATCCATAACAGGGCCAAGAGAATTGAAGGCCATGCGGAGGTGGGGAGGTGAGTAGGGATAGCGACATCCCAGAGATCTGCCATATCGTTAGACTAGGGCAGAAGGCCAAGACGTTGCCAGATCCTATTGGCGAGGGGGCATGAGATGAACAGGTGGCTGGAGTCTTCTGGCAGCCTCGCACACCGAGGGCATATATCTGATATGATTATATGTTTGTGTGGAAGGTTGCACCTGGTGTTGAGGCAGTCTTTGAAGAGCAGCCAAGTGAAGACTTTGAGCTTCCGAGGAATCTTTGCGGACCAGATGAGCGGAGCATGATGATCGTGATCTGGCTGCTCCATGAGGGCGGCGTATGCATGTTTGGTGGAGAAGGCAAAGCCGTGTCGAAGGAACCGTTGGTCTTCCGCTGCCGAAGGCATGAAGTCCTGCAAAATAGCCACAAGCGAGACAAGTTCTTGTTCTACCGTAAGAGAGAGACGGTTACGGAGGTTAGCTTGAATACCGAAATGCAAAATGTTAGCCACTTTAACCAGCTGTAGAGTGGAGTGGGAAAATAAGTGGGGGAAGGTAGTGGCCAAGGATTGTGGAGTCAACCAGGTATCTAGCCAAAAGTAGGTGCGTGAACAGCTGTTTGTCAACACAAAGGTTATATTTTGGAGAGGGGCGAGTTATTGTGAAATTGTGCAGCAAAGGAAAGAGGTTTGCGGGGGTGGGGATACTAGAGCATTAGGGTGTTGAAGATCTAGCCATTCTAGCCAAGGGGTTTGTGTAGTGGAGAGGGCTTTGGCAGTGAATTTCATGAGGAGGCAATTATTTTGCACATGTAGGTTTTTGAGCCCTAAACCACCGTATTTTTTGGCAAGCAGACATTTTTCCATGCAATAAGACATTAGGCACCTGAGCAAGTGTCCTCCCCTGCCCAAAAAAACGCTCTCCTCAGCGAGTCCAGAGTTTTGATTGTTTTCTTAGGGATGCGGAACACATACATGAAATAAACAAGGATTGAGTCTAGGACAGAAGAGATGAGGATGAGCCGATCACCCTTATCAAGAAGCTTGGCACGCCAGCCAGAAAGAAGTTTCCTAGCTTGTTCTAGCAGAGGATTGAAGATATTAGTGAGGTGCCTAGTGGGGGCGAGGGGGAGTCCTAGATAAGTTTGCGGAAAGGAGGCGCAAGAGCATCCCATGGCCAGGGCGATGTTAGTAGACGTGGTTTCGTCGGTATGTAGGGTGGCTAGGGTAGTCTTAGCAAAGTTGATGGTGAGACCGGTGGCAAGTGCAAAGGTGTTTAGGATGTTTTTGAGGGTTGAGGCGGCTGCAGAGGAGGCAGCTGCAACGATGAGCGTGTCATCGGCGTATTGGAGGACAGTGGGAGGCAGGTGGGAGAAGATGGGATGGTGGAGTGTAGAGTCTGAGTTTTGGAGGATGAGCTATTGAAGGAGATCGACGACGATAAGAAAGAGATAGGGAGAGAATGGGTCGCCCTACGTCAAACCATTTTTGCATTGGATCCAATTGCCCGGGACCCCGTTCAAGAGAATGGCCGTTTTGCCGGTGAGGAGGATGTTTTGGATCCACGACGGAAGGTGGAGGAGAAACCACGCACAGCCAGAATTTTTTGCAACGCAGGCCATGCGACAGAGTCGAAAGCTTTTCGGAAGTCCAACTTGAATACCATGGTAGGTTTTTTGCGAGAGTGGCAAGAGCTAATGAGATCGGCTACGAAGACAAAGTTTTCAGCGATGTTTCTACCAGAAATGAAGCCGGTTTGATTGCCATGAACTAGCATATGTATGAATGGTTTTAGACGAGATGTGACAACTTTTGCAACAGCTTTGATCGAGAAGTTTTGTAGCGAGATGGGCTTAAAAGCGTCAGGGGAGGTCGGCACATCCTTCTTAGGTAGGAGGACAATGTGGGAACGGTTTAGACTTTCTGTGTCTGTGATACCTTGGTGGAAATGTGAGAAGAAAGGTAGAACAAGGTTTTTGACTAATGGCCAGAACGATATATAAAAAGTAGGTCCAAAGACATCCGGTCCTAGGCTGGCTTGGGGGTTCATAGTGAGAAACGCATGCTCAATTTCATCTTCGGAGAAGGGTGCATTGAGGGCATGGAGTCCAGGCACCGTGTGAGGATATATAGATTTTAGATCAAAGGTCCAGGTTGTCAGGCCTGGGGTGCCAATTAGAGAGACAAAGAAGTCTCTGAGAATTGCCGCTTTATGGGGATGCACAGAGTATTCGGATCCGTCACGTGTGAGGGTGAATATTTTGTTCTTACGCAGTCATTGAGAGGCTGATATGTGGAAGAACTTGGTATTTTCCCCTCCGTGGATAGCGGAAGAGACTTTAGCACGCCAGCGCCAGTATGTCATTTTCTCGTGGATGGCACTCTTGAGCAAGGAGATGATGATTTTGCGAGTGATCAACTATGGCCGAGTTAAGGGTCTAGTTTCCTCAACGAGGTCGAGGGCTGTGATTGCAGCTTGGCAGCGAGCCTCGCGAAGGTGGGTGGGGATATGAGAACGTGCCCAAGTCTTAAGACGGACATGAGTTTTTTTGAGCGCGGAGACGAGGGAGGCAGTAGCATTGTTTGGCGATGAGGGCTGTGCAGCCCAAATTTGAGCAACAATGTCCTTGCAGGGCCGGAACTTGGCCCAAGCTGCTTCAAATTTGAAAAAGTTGGATCGAGGGATGGAGGTGGTGACGTGGACGAGGAGAGGAACGTGATCGGACGTGAAGCAGGATCGAGAGGAAAGGGAAGTGTTGGGGAAAGTATCTGCCCATGCAAGGTTAAAAAAGACTCGATCTAGTCGTTCTAGGGTGGGGAGGCACGGTTATTGGACCAAGTGAACCTGCGGTCCAGTAAAGGCAATTCGATAAGTGCTAGGTTATCTAAGGTTTGGTTGAACGCGTTGGCTTCGGCGGGGTAGAAGGCGGTGTTGTTTTTTTCGCAGGGGAAACAGATAAGATTGAAGTCACCGGCGATGAGCCATGGGGTGTCATCTGGTTGTGCGATAGAGGCGAGTTCGTCTAAGAACGCTAACTTGAGAGAGCGCGAGGAGGGAGCGTAGATGTTAGTAATGGCAATGTGGTGTGCGCAGGCAGTTGATTGGAGGATTAGTGTGGAGGAGAAGGTTAAGTGGGAGAAGGACACAACTTGGAAGGACGCAGAGTTGACGGCCGAGATGGTGCCACCCGTGGTTCCGACAGCTGGCAAGGAGAAAACTTGGTCGGCCTGCCGTGGTAGGAAGGATTTTGTTTTACTGTCGGAGAGAGAGTCGATTTTTGATTCTTGTAAGAGCGTAATGTGCGGTTTTGTTGTGATTAGTTCGGAAAGCACGTCAGAGCACTTATCGCTATCGCCAAGTCCTCGTACATTCCAAGAGCAGATTAGAAAAGCATCATTACTCATTAAGACCGATCAAGCACCAATAGACAGAAGCGGGGTACATCTGGCATACAGTCACAAAGGCTGTAGGTGAGGCCAAAAGTAGCATAGGAACATGCGACATAGGAAGCGAAGACCAAAAGAACAGCGATCTAACGGCGCCATGCAGAAAAGCTAGGTGAGGCAGAGACCGCGCCGAAACTCCAGGGTGGCGAGGACGGCTGATCATGGAGCGGCGTCATCACCAAAGGCAACATCCTCGGAGCAAAGGATGGCATCTAGCTGCTCGTCGTCAGCGCCGCAGAGCAGAGCAATGGCAGCATGGTCTTCGGTGGAGGCAGAAGGGGCATCGGGCTCGTGGAGGCGTGCCTCCTGGATAGCACGGCCAATGGCCGTGTCGACATCCACAGCGGAGAGGCGAGCAGCCTTGGACTTCACGGCTTTAGCAAGCATGGGGGAGTAGGAGGCTTGCTTGCCAGCCAGTCGCACACTCCGCCGCAGCTTGTCCTTGGAGACGGACTGATCACGCTCTGATTTGCGGCGCACCTTGCGAATGATGCACTCGTGGGTGTCCAGGTCCTGCAGGGGGAGGGCTGCATCCAAGGGTCCGTCAGTCAGTGGTAGATAAGCAGAGGGTGAGAGATTAGATTTATTGAGCACGGGGGGAGGGGGGTAGATTGGTTACCAGTAGCACGAGACGACTCGCCCGCGGTGAAAGTGAAGGCAGGAGGCGCAGCAGGTGCGTCCGCAGGAGTGGGGACCGCAGAGAACGCAGAGGCATTGGACTGAACCAGCGGGCCAGCGGGCAGAGGAGCGACAGGCAGGTTAGTGGACGGGGGAGGTGGCACCACGTCACCCACTGTTGGGGAACGTAGCAATTTCAAAAATTTCCTTCGCACACGCAAGATCATGGTGATGCATAGCAACGAGAGGGGAGAGTGTTGTCCACATACCCTCGTAGACCGAAAGTGGAAGCGTTATAACAACGCGGTTGATGTAGTCGTACGTCTTCACGGCCCGACCGATCAAGCACCGAAACTATGGCACCTCCGAGTTCTAGCACACGATTAGCTCGATGACGATCCCCGGACTCCGATCCAGCAGAATGTCGGGGAAGAGTTCCGTCAGCACGACGGCGTGGTGACGATCTTGTTGTTCTACTGTCACAGGGCTTCGCCTAAGCACCGCTACAATATTATCGAGGATTATGGTGGAGGGGGGCACCGCACACGGCTAAGAGATCAATGATCAATTGTTGTCTCTTTCGGGTGCCCCCCTGCACCCGTATATAAAGGAGCAAGGGAGGAGGAGGCCGGCCCTAGGAGGGGGCGCGCCAAGTGTGGAGTCCTACTAGGACTCCCTAGTCCTAGTAGGATTCCACCTCCCATATGGAATAGGAAAAGAGGAAGGGAAAAAGGAGAAGGAAGGAAGGGGGCGCCCCCCTTCCCTAGTCCAATTCAGACCAGACCAAGGGGAGGGGTGCGGCCACCCTTGAGGCCCTTTTCCTTCTTTCCCGTATGGCCCAATAAGGCCCAATACGTATTCCCGTAACTCTCCGGTACTCCGAAAAATACCCAAATCACTCGGAACCTTTCCGATGTCCGAATATAGTCGTCCAATATATCGATCTTTACGTCTCGACCATTTCGAGACTCCTCGTCATGTCCCCGATCTCATCCGGGACTCCGAACTCCTTCGGTACATCAAAACTCATAAACTCATAGTATAACTGTCATCGAAACTTTAAGCGTGCGGACCCTACGGGTTCGAGGACTATGTAGACATGACCAAGACACGTCTCCGGTCAATAACCAATAGCGGAACCTAGATGCTCATATTGGCTCCCACATATTCTATGAAGATCTTTATCGGTCAGACTGCATAACAACATACGTTGTTCCCTTTGTCATCGGTATGTTACTTGATCGAGATTCAATCGTCGGTATCTGAATACCTTGTTCAATCTCGTTACCGGTAAGTCTCTTTACTCGTTCCGTAATACATCATCCCGCAACTAACTCATTAGTTGCAATGCTTGCAAGGCTTAAGTGATGTGTATTACCGAGAGGGCCCAGAGATACCTCTCCGACAATCGGAGTGACAAATCCTAATCTCGAAATACGCCAACCCAACATGTACCTTCGGAGATGTTGGAAATATGCCCTAGAGGCAATAATAAAAGTATTATTATATTTCAATGTTCATGATAAATGTCTTTTATTCATGCTATAACTGTATTATCCGGAAATCGTAATACATGTGTGAATACTTAGACCACAATATGTCCCTGGTGAGCCTCTAGTTGACTAGCTCGTTGTGATCAACAGATAGTCATGGTTTCCTGACTATGGACATTGGATGTCGTTGATAACGAGATCACATCATTAATGATGTGATGGACAAGACCCAATCCTAAGCATAGCTTAAAAGATCGTGTAGTTCGTTTTGCTAGAGCTTTGCGAATGTCAAGTATCTCTTCCTTTGACCATGAGATCATGTAACTCCCGGATACCGTAAGAATGCCTTGGGTGTATCAAACGTCACAACGTAACTGGGTGACTATAAAGGTGCATTACAGGTATCTCCGAAAGTATCTATTGGGTTGACACGGATCAAGACTGGGATTTGTCACTCCGTATGACGGAGAGGTATCTCTGGGTCCACTCGGTGATGCATCATCATAATGAGCTCAATGTGACCAAGGTGTTGGACACGGGATCATGCATTACGGTACGAGTAAAGTGACTTGCCGGTAACGAGACTGAACAAGGTATTGGGATACCGACGATCGAGTCTCGGGCAAGTAACGTACCGATTGACAAAGGGAATTGTATACAGGGTTTGATTGAATCCTCGACATCGTGGTTCATCCGATGACAACATCGAGGAGCATGTGGGAGCCATCATGGGTATCCAGATCCCGCTATTGGTTATTGATCTGAGAGCGTCTCGGTCATGTCTGCATGTCTCCCGAACCCGTAGGGTCTACACACTTAAGGTTCGGTGACGCTAGGGTTATTAGGAAGACTAGTATGTGACTACCGAATGTTGTTCGGAGTCTCGGATGGGATCCTGGACGTCACGAGGAGCTCCGGAAGGGTCCGGAGGTAAAGATTTATATATGGGAAGTTGTCAAACAGACACCTGGAAGTTTCGGGGTCATGCCGGTATTGTACCGGGGCCACCGGAAGGGTTCCGGGGGTCCACCGGGAGGGGCCACCCCTCCCGGGGGGCCACATGGGCTGCGTGGGGCAGGGAGCCAGCCCCTGGTGGGCTGGCCGCACCCCCTCCCTTGGGCCCATGCGCCTAGGGTTGAGGGGGGAACCCTAAAGGGGGCGCCCCCTTGGCTTGGGGGGCAAGCCACCCTCTCCCCCTCTCCCCTTGGCCGCCGCACCCCCCCTAGATGGGTTCTAGGGGGCCGGCCCCCTTCTCCCTTCCCCCTATAAATAGAGGGGTGAGGGGAGGGCAGCCGCACCACCCTCCAAGGCGCAGCCCTCCCCTCCCCAACACCTCTCCTCCTCCGTTGTGTGCTCGGCGAAGCCCTGACGGAGTACTGCTTCTCCATCATCACCACGCCGTCGTGCTGCCAGTGGAGCTGTCTTCCTCAACCTCTCCTTCCCCTTGCTGGATCAAGAAGGAGGAGACGTCTCCCGTCCCGTACGTGTGTTGAACGCGGAGGTGCTGTCCGTTCAGCACTTGGTCATCGGTGATTCGAATCACGTCGAGTACGACTACATCATCACCTTGCAAGCTTCCGCACGCGATCTACAAGTGGTATGTAGATGCAAACTCTCTCCCTTGACTCGTTGCTTAGATGAACTCATAGATGGATCTTGGTGAAACCGTAGGAAAAATTTTAATTTTCTGCAACGTTCCCCAATAGTGGCATCATGAGCTAGGTTTATGCGTAGTTCTCTAATGCACGAGTAGAACACAATTTGTTGTGGGCGTGGATCTTGTCAACTTACTTGCCTCTACTAGTCTTTTCTTGCTCAACGGTATTGTGGGATGAAGCGGCCCGGACCAACCTTACACGTACGCTTACGTGAGACCGGTTCCACCGATTGACATGCACTAGTTGCATAAGGTGGCTGGCGGGTGTCTGTCTCTCCCACTTTAGTTGGAGAGGAATCGATGAACAGGGCCCTTATGAAGGGTAAATAGAAGTTGACAAAATCACGTTGTGGTGATTCGTAGGTAAGAAAACGTTCTTGCTAGAACCCAATTGCAGCCACGTAAAAGATGCAACAACAATTAGAGGACGTCTAACTTGTTTTTGCAGCGATTGATCATGTGATGTGATATGGCCAGAAGTTGTGATGAATGATGAATTGTGATGTATGAGATCATGTTCTTGTTTAGGATTCACGACTGGCATGTCGATGAGTATGACAACCGGCAGGAGCCATAGGAGTTGTCTTTATTTTTTGTATGACCTGCGTGTCATTGAATAACGCCATGTAAACTACTTTACTTTATTGCTAAACATTAGTCCTAGAAGTAGAAGTAGTCGTTGGCGTGACAACTTCATGAAGACACGATGATGGAGATCATGATGATGGAGATCATGGTGTCAAGCCGGTGACAAGATGATCATGGAGCCCCGAAGATGGAGATCAATGGAGCTTTATGATATTGGCCATATCATGTCACAACTATATAATTGCATGTCATGTTTATTATGTTTATGCATCTTGTTTACTTAGGACGACGGTAGTAAATAAGATGATCCCTTACAAAATTTCAAGAAGTGTTCTCCCCTAACTGTGCACCATTGCTACAGTTCGTCGCTTCTAAGCACCACGTGATGATCGGGTGTGATGGATTCTTACGTTCACATACAACGGGTGTAAGACAGTTTTACACAGCGAAAACACTTAGGGTTAACTTGACGAGCCTAGCATGTGCAGACATGGCCTCGGAACACGGAGACCGAAAGGTCGAACACGAGTCGTATGGAAGATACGATCAACATGAGAATGTTCACCGACGATGACTAGTCCGTCTCACGTGATGATCGGACACGGCCTAGTCGACTCGGATCGTGTAACACTTAGATGACTAGAGGGTTGTCTAATCTAAGTGGGAGTTCATAATTTGATTAGAACTTTATTATCATGAACTTAGTCTAAAACCTTTGCAAATATGTCTTGTAGATCAATGGCCAACGCTAATGTCAACATGAACTTCAACGCGTTCCTAGAGAAAACCAAGCTGAAAGATGATGGTAGCAACTATACGGATTGGGTCCGGAACCTGAGGATCATCCTCATAGCTGCCAGAAAGCAATATGTCCTAGAAGGACCGCTAGGTGACGCTCCCGTCCCAGAGAACCAAGACATTATGAATGCTTGGCAGTCTCGTGCTGATGATTACTCCCTCGTTCAGTGCGGCATGCTTTACAGCTTAGAACCGGGGCTCCAAAAGCGTTTTGAGCACCACGGAGCATATGAGATGTTCGAAGAGCTGAAACTAGTTTTTCAAGCTCATGCCCGGGTCGAGAGATATGATGTCTCCGACAAGTTCTACAGTTGTAAGATGGAGGAAAACAGTTCTGTCAGTGAGCACATCCTGAAGATGTATGGGTTGCACAACCGTATGACCCAGCTGAACATTAACCTCCCAGATGAGGCGGTCATTGACAGAATCCTCCAGTCGCTCCCACCAAGCTACAAGAGCTTTGTGATGAACTACAACATGCAGGGGATGGTAAAGACCATTCCTGAAGTGTTCTCGATGCTGAAGTCAGCAGAGGCTGAAATCAAGAAAGAACATCAAGTGTTGATGGTCAATAAGACCACTAAGTTCAAGAAGGGCAAGGGTAAGAAGAACTTCAAGAAGGACGGCAAAGATGTTGCCGCGCCCGGTAAGCCTGTTGCCGGGAAGAAGTCAAAGAATGGACCCAAGCCTGAGACTGAGTGCTTTTATTGCAAGGGGAAGGGTCACTGGAAGCGGAACTGCCCCAAATACTTAGCGGATAAGAAGGCCGGCAACACCAAAGGTATATTTGATATACATGTGATTGATGTGTACCTTACCAGTACTCGTAGTAACTCCTGGGTATTTGATACCGGTGCCGTTGCTCATATTTGTAACTCACAACAGGAGCTGCGGAATAAACGGAGACTGGCGAAGGACGAGGTGACGATGCGCGTCGGGAATGGTTCCAGAGTCGATGTGATCGCCGTCGGCACGCTGCCTCTACATTTACCTACGGGATTAGTTTTGAACCTTAATAATTGTTATTTAGTGCCAAGTTTGAGCATGAACATTGTATCTGGATCTCGTTTAATACAAGATGGCTACTCATTTAAGTCTGAGAATAATGGTTGTTCGATTTATATGAGAGATATGTTTTATGGTCATGCTCCGATGGTCAATGGTTTATTCTTAATGAATCTCGAGCGTAATATTACACATGTTCATAGTGTAGATGCCAAAAGATTTAAAGTTGATAACGATAGTCCCACATACTTGTGGCACTGCCGCCTTGGTCACATTGGTGTCAAGCGCATGAAGAAGCTCCATGCTGATGGACTTTTGGAGTCTCTTGATTATGAATCGTTTGACACATGCGAACCATGCCTCTTGGGCAAAATGACCAAGACTCCGTTCTCCGGAACAATGGAGCGAGCAACCAACTTGTTGGAAATCATACATACCGATGTGTGCGGTCCAATGAGCGTTGAGGCTCGCGGAGGATATCGTTATGTTCTCACTCTCACTGATGACTTAAGTAGATATGGGTATGTCTACTTAATGAAACACAAGTCTGAGACCTTTGAAAAGTTCAAGGAATTTCAGAATGAGGTGGAGAATCAACGTGACCAAAAGATAAAGTTCCTACGATCAGATCGTGGAGGAGAATATTTAAGTCACGAATTTGGCACACACTTAAGGAAATGTGGAATCGTTTCACAACTCACGCCGCCTGGAACACCTCAACGAAACGGTGTGTCCGAACGTCGTAATCGCACTCTATTGGATATGGTGCGGTCTATGATGTCTCTTACCGATTTACCGCTATCATTTTGGGGATACGCTCTAGAGACAGCTACATTCACATTTAATAGGGCACCGTCTAAATCCATTGAGACGACACCGTATGAATTATGGTTTGGGAAGAAACCTAAGCTGTCGTTTCTAAAAGTTTGGGGATGCGATGCTTATGTCAAGAAACTTCAACCTGAAAAGCTCGAACCCAAGTCGGAAAATGCGTCTTCATAGGATACCCTAAGGAAACTGTCGGGTATACCTTCTACTTAAGATCCGAGGGCAAAATCTTTGTTGCCAAGAACGGATGCTTTCTGGAAAAAGAGTTTCTCTCGAAAGAAGTAAGTGGGAGGAAAGTAGAACTCGATGAAGTACTACCTCTCGAACGGGAAAGTGGTACATCTCAGGAAAATGTTCCTGTGATGCCCACACCAATAGAAGAGGAAAACAATGATGATGATCAAGGTACTTCGGATCAAGTTACTACTGAACTTCGTAGGTCCACAAGGACACGTTCCGCACCAGAGTGGTACGGCAACCCTGTCCTGGAAATCATGTTGTTAGACAACAATGAACCTTCGAACTATCAAGAAGCGATGGAGGGCCCAGATTCCAACAAATGGCTTGAAGCCATGAAATCCGAGATAGAATCCATGTATGAAAACAAAGTATGGACTTTGACAGACTTGCCCGATGATCGGCGAGCGATAGAAAACAAATGGATCTTTAAGAAGAAGACGGACGCGGATGGTAATGTCACCATCTATAAAGCTCGACTTGTCGCTAAGGGTTATCGACAAGTTCAAGGGATTGACTACGACGAGACTTTCTCTCCCGTAGCGAAGCTGAAGTCCGTCCGAATCATGTTAGCAATTGCCGCATACTATGATTATGAGATATGGCAGATGGACGTCAAAACGGCATTCCTTAACGGGCATCTTAAGGAAGAGCTGTATATGATGCAGCCGGAAGGTTTTGTCGATCCTAAGAACGCTAACAAAGTATGCAAGCTCCAGCGATCCATTTATGGGCTAGTGCAAGCATCTCGGAGTTGGAATATTCGCTTTGATGAGATGATCAAAGCGTTTGGGTTTATGCAGACTTATGGAGAAGCCTGCGTTTACAAGAAAGTGAGTGGGAGCTCTGTAGCATTTCTCATATTATATGTAGATGACATACTCTTGATGGGAAATAATATAGAATTTCTGGACAGCATTAAGGCCTACTTGAATAAGTGTTTTTCAATGAAGGACCTTGGAGAAGCTGCTTATATATTAGGCATCAAGATCTATAGAGATAGATCGAGACGCCTCATAGGTCTTTCACAAAGCACATACCTTGATAAGATTTTGAAGAAGTTCAAAATGGATCAGTCCAAGAAGGGGTTCTTGCCTGTGTTACAAGGTGTGAGACTGAGCTCGGCTCAGTCACCGACCACGGCAAAAGATAAAGAAGAGATGAGTGTCATCCCCTATGCTTCATCCATAAGATCAATTATGTATGCCATGCTGTGTACCGGACCCGATGTAAACCTTGCCGTAAGTTTGGTAGCAAGATACCAAAGTAATCCCGGCAAGGAACACTGGATAGCGGTCAAGAATATCCTGAAGTACCTGAAAAGGACGAAGGACATGTTTCTCGTTTATGGAGGAGACGAAGAGCTCGTTGTAAAGGGTTACGTCGACGCTAGCTTCGACTCAGATCTGGATGACTCTAAGTCACAAACCGGATACGTGTATATGTTGAATGGTGGAGCAGTAAGCTGGTGCAGCTGCAAGCAGAGCGTCGTGGCGGGATCTACGTGTGAAGCGGAGTACATGGCAGCCTCGGAGGCAGCGCATGAAGCGATTTGGGTGAAGGAGTTCATCACCGACCTAGGAGTCATACCCAATGCGTCGGGGCCGATCAAACTCTTCTGTGACAACACTGGAGCTATTGCCCTCGCAAAGGAGCCTAGGTTTCACAAGAAGACAAGGCACATCAAGCGTCATTTCAACTCCATCCGTGAAAATTTTCAAGATGGAGACATAGAGATTTGCAAAGTGCACACGGATCTGAATGTCGCAGATCCGCTGACTAAACCTCTCTCGCGTGCAAAACATGATCAGCACAAGAACTCTATGGGTGTTCGATTCATCACAATGTAACTAGATTGGTGACTCTAGTGCAAGTGGGAGACTGTTGGAAATATGCCCTAGAGGCAATAATAAAAGTATTATTATATTTCAATGTTCATGATAAATGTCTTTTATTCATGCTATAACTGTATTATCCGGAAATTGTAATACACGTGTGAATACTTAGACCACAATATGTCCCTAGTGAGCCTCTAGTTGACTAGCTCGTTGTGATCAACAGATAGTCATGGTTTCCTGACTATGGACATTGGATGTCGTTGATAACGAGATCCCATCATTAGGAGAATGATGTGCTGGACAAGACCCAATCCTAAGCATAGCTTAAAAGATCGTGTAGTTCGTTTTGCTAGAGCTTTGCGAATGTCAAGTATCTCTTCCTTCGACCATGAGATCGTGTAACACCCGGATACCGTAAGAATGCCTTGGGTGTATCAAACGTCACAACGTAACTGGGTGACTATAAAGGTGCATTACAGGTATCTCCGAAAGTATCTGTTGGGTTGACACGGATCAAGACTGGGATTTGTCACTCCGTATGACGGAGAGGTATCTCTGGGCCCACTCGGTAATGCATCATCATAATGAGCTCAATGTGACCAAGGTGTTGGACACGGGATCATGCATTACGGTACGAGTAAAGTGACTTGCCGGTAACGAGACTGAACAAGGTATTGGGATACCGACGATCGAGTCTCGGGCAAGTAACGTACCGATTGACAAAGGGAATTGTATACAGGGTTTGATCGAATCCTCGACATCGTGGTTCATCCGATGACAACATCGAGGAGCATGTGGGAGCCATCATGGGTATCCAGATCCCGCTGTTGGTTATTGATCTGAGAGCGTCTCGGTCATGTCTGCATGTCTCCCGAACCCGTAGGGTCTACACACTTAAGGTTCGGTGACGCTAGGGTTATTAGGAAGACTAGTATGTGACTACCGAATGTTGTTCGGAGCCTCGGATGGGATCCTGGACGTCACGAGGAGCTCCGGAAGGGTCCGGAGGTAAAGATTTATATATGGGAAGTTGTCAAACGGACATCGGGAAGTTTCGGGGTCATGCCGGTATTGTACCGGGGCCACCGGAAGGGTTCCGGGGGTTCACCGGGAGGGGCCACCCCTCCCGGGGGGCCACATGGGCTGCGTGGGGCAGGGAGCCAGCCCCTGGTGGGCTGGCCGCACCCCCTCCCTTGGGCCCATGCGCCTAGGGTTGAGGGGGGAACCCTAAAGGGGGCGCCCCCCTTGGCTTGGGGGGCAAGCCACCCTCTCCCCCTCTCCCCTTGGCCGCCGCACCCCCCCTAGATGGGTTCTAGGGGGCCGGCCCCCTTCTCCCTTCCCCCTATAAATAGAGGGGTGAGGGGAGGGCAGCCGCACCACCCTCCAAGGCGCAGCCCTCCCCTCCCCAACACCTCTCCTCCTCCGTTGTGTGCTCGGCGAAGCCCTGTTGGAGTACTGCTTCTCCATCATCACCACGCCATCGTGCTGCCGGTGGAGCTGTCTTCCTCAACCTCTCCTTCCCCTTGCTGGATCAAGAAGGAGGAGACGTCTCCCGTCCCGTACGTGTGTTGAACGCGGAGGTGCTGTCCGTTCAGCACTTGGTCATCGGTGATTCGAATCACGTCGAGTACGACTACATCATCACCTTGCAAGCTTCCGCACGCGATCTACAAGTGGTATGTAGATGCAAACTCTCTCCCTTGACTCGTTGCTTAGATGAACTCATAGATGGATCTTGGTGAAACCGTAGGAAAAATTTTAATTTTCTGCAACGTTCCCCAACAGGAGACACCTGTAGAGCACCTTTATAATCATCCAGTTACGTTGTGACGTTTGGTAGCACACAAAGTGTTCCTCCGGTAAACGGGAGTTGCATAATCTCATAGTCATAGGAAGATGTATAAGTCATGAATAAAGCAATAGCAACATACTAAACGATCATGTGCTAAGCTAACGGAATGGGTCATGTCAATCACATCATTCTCCTAATGATGTGATCCTGCTAATCAAATGACAACTCATGTCTATGGTTAGGAAACATAACCATCTTTGATCAACAAGCTAGTCAAGTAGAGGCATACTAGTGACACTCTGTTTGTCTATGTATTCACACATGTATTATGTTTCAGGTTAATACAATTCTAGCATGAATAATAAACATTTATCATGATATAAGGAAATAAATAATAACTTTATTATTGCCTCTAGGGCATATTTCCTTCACCCACCTGGGCAACCGGGCGTATGACAGGTGGGGCATGAGTGTCGGAAGGGAGTGCATGTACCACGTCCAGCGAGTCGGAAGCGACATGCAGGCGCGGTGCATGCATGTCATCCGAGGCGGCCGAATCATCGTCGGAGATGATGAGAGGATGGTGCCGGGAACCATGGAGGGTGAGAGGTGAGGCCAGTGCTGACTGGGTTGTGTCGGTTTCATGAGGCTCGGAAGGGGCATGGGAGGCGATAGGCCTAGTGCCACCATAGGTGGGGTCGGAGCGCCACCCGCCACGTATCACGGAGACGATAGGGGCAATGTGAGCATGGGAGAGCGGCCGCGGAGAGGCTCGCTGAGAGGAAGGAGCAGAGTCACAGTCAGAGCAGCCATCACTGAACGGGTTGGCACCGTCACCGTGGTGCCAGCGGGAGACCTCGACAACTTTGGCGATCTTAATCTCGTTTATGGGTGGGATCTGAATGACAATGCCTGGAGGGGCTGGCTTGCCATATTGGAGAAGGACGAGGGCACGGACCGACGTGTAGTCGATACTGTGGAGGCAGAAGTCGTCGATGATGCACACGTCGCGAAGGAAAGTGAGGGCGAAGTGTATGCCATCCTCATGCCATAGCTCATGTGGAAACTCTGAGACTCCGACCTCAGCAAGGTCAGTGTATATGGCAATGGAGCGGTCGACATGCTCGACTGGCTCAATAGTGATAGTTTCCCTCGTACTCGATGGGGCTGTGGCTAAGCACGTCATTGCGTGCAGCTAGTGTGTGAAAGGTGAGGCAGGCAATCCCCCTCCAGGAGCCGCCCATGATAAAGGCAGGGTTGCCGCAAGTGTGTTGGATGGCTCGACGAATGAGGGGAGTGGGGTTGTGGACTGGTGTGCGCAGGTGGACGAAAGCAAAGCGACGCGGGCAGTGGACGAGACAAGGAGGAACTGCGACTAGTGGCATGTCTCCATAGGGAGGCAGCATCCCGGCCTCATGGGCCGGGCGGGGCAGATCCTCCTTAATGTCTGTCTCGGAGACGTGCGACGAGGCTCTGGTGTACTGTGACGCGAGGAGAACGTCGGCGAGCCGGCCCCTCAGCTCCTGTGTGTCGAAGGGTGGAGAGTGCGTGTGGTTGAGAGCTGGTGGGAGTGAGGTAGGCGTGGGTGGAGGAGCCGACCGGAGTGCCGTGGAGGATGAAAGGTGAGGGGACGCGGAGAGCGGGGAAGGGTTCGGAGATGATGATGGGAACGTCACCGATCATGAGAGTGCGGGATGCGTGAGCCGCCGTGGACGAAGAGCCGGCGGAGTCCATGCTGCGAGTGCAAAAAGCTGGATTAGGTTGAGAATGGAAAGCGTCAGGAAGGGGAGGAAACTTGGGCCAGATGCGCCTGTACCTGCAGTCAAGGCTGCGGTGGCCATTCCTGCAGCAGCGGGCATAGCGGACTGGGTCACGGCAAGCTTCGACGAGGTGATCTAGAGCTAGGCAGCGGAAGCAGTGCTGCTTTTTTTTGTTTTGGAGGAGAACTGTGAGAGCGTCGATGCAAAGTGGGGAGACGGCAAGGGTTATATAGAGGAGGGGGGAGGGTGCGGGTGGCGGTGATGGAGGGGGGAGGAGAGAAGGGCATCTCTGTACGAGCTCGTCAGTTTGTGGTTGGACTGCAAGGGTGACATATCCACCGTCAGGGCGGCTGGGCCCATTGCATGTGACAGGGAGTGAGGGGGCGACGGGCAGGGGCGTGGTGACCGAGCGGCCGTCGTAGGCTGGGCGGAGGGATTAGGCTTGATCATGAGGTCTAGATGCTGGTCATGGGTGGCGGGAGGGGACTGTGGCGACGGGCAGGTGTGCGGACTCATCGGTTCGTCGGTTCCCAAGGCGAGATTCGCTGCAGATATGTTCGTCAGGGGCGCGCGTGGGGCGACAGCGGGTGGCGCAGATGTGCCCAGATTAGGCGCGGGGCGGACAAGCAGCTCGTCCAAAATTGGCACTAACAAAGAGACAGAGAGTGGGTTCTCGGGGCTTGTGCCAGCTCCATCCGCATGCGCCGAACCAGGAGCAGCTGATACGTCTCCATCGTATCTACTTTTCCAAACACTTTTGCCCTTGTTTTGGACTCTAACTTGTACGATTTGAATGGAACTAACCCGGACTGACGCTGTTTTCAGCAGAATTACCATGGTGTTGTTTTATGTGCAGAAAACAAAAGTTCTCGGAATGACCTGAAACTCCACGGAATATCCTAGAATAAATAATAAAAAATCCTCACCAAAGATGAAGACCAGGGAGCCCACACCCTGTCCACGAGGGTGGGGGGCGCGCCCCTACCTCGTGGGCCCCCTGGTGGCCCTCCGACGCCAACTCCAACTCCATATATTGGCTTTCGATGAGAAAAAAAATCAGAGAGGAAGTTTCATTGCGTTTTACGATACGGAGCCGCCGCCAAGCCCTAATCGGGCTGATCTGGAGTCCGTTCGGGGCTCCGGAGAGGGGGATTCGTCGCCGTCGTCATCATCAATCATCCTCCATCACCAATTTCATGATGCTCACCGCTGTGCGTGAGTAATTGCATCGTAGGCTTGCTGGACGGTGATGGGTTGGATGAGATTTATCATGTAATCGAGTTAGTTTTGTTAGGGTTTGATCCCTAGTATCCACTATGTTCTGAGATTGATGTTGCTATGACTTTGCTATGCTTAATGCTTGTCACTAGGGCCCGAGTGCCATGATTTCAGATCTGAACCTATTATGTTTTCATGAATATATGTGAGTTCTAGATCCTACCTTGCAAGTCTATAGTCACCTACTATGTGTTATGATCCGGCAACCCCGAAGTGACAATAATCGGGACCACTCCCGGTGATGACCATAGTTTGAGGAGTTCATGTATTCACTATGTGTTAATGCTTTGTTCCGTTTCTCTATTAAAAGGAGGCCTTAATATCCCTTAGTTTCCAATAGGACCCCGCTGCCACGGGAGGGTAGGACAAAAGATGTCATGCAAGTTCTTTTCCATAAGCACGTATGACTATTTACGGAATACATGCCTACATTATATTGATAAAATGGAGCTAGTTCTGTGTCACCCTATGTTATGACTGTTACATGATGAACCACATCCGGCATAATTATCCATCATTGATCCGGTGCCTACGAGTTTTCCATATACTGGTTTACGCTTATTTACTTTTCCGTAGCTACTGTTACAATCACTACAAAAATACCAAAAACATTACTTTTGTTGTCTTTACTTTGTTACCGTTATCACCACTATCATATTACTTTGCTACTAAACACTTTGCTGCATATACTAAGTTTCCAGGTGTGGTTGAATTGACAACTCAGCTGCTAATACTTGAGAATATTCTTTGGCTCCCCTTGTGTCGAATCAACAAATTTGGGTTGAATACTCTACCCTCGAAAACTGTTGCGATCCCCTATACTTGTGGGTTATCAAGACCTTTTTCTGGCGCCGTTGTCGAGGAGCATATCTCTATTCTTTGAGTCACTTGGGATTTATATCTGCTGGACACTATGAAGAACTTGAAAGACGCTAAGACAAAAATTTATCCCTCAACTACGAGGGGAGGTAAGGAACTGCCATATAGCTCTACACTTGATTCACCTTTTGTTATGAGTAAGCAAGCGACACCTAAACCTACTACTGCTATGAATTCTGATATGTCGCATGTTATTGATGATGCCACTTCTGCTATGCATGATACTTATGATGAAACTACTTCTATACTTGATACTACTGTGCCACTTGGTGAATTTCTAGATGAGCAAATTTCTAAGTCTAGAGAAAGTGAAATTAGTGAACCTAAACACGATGATGTTAGTGATGATGAACCTATGCCTGTTATTCCTGAGGGTTATCTTCTTAGTCATGAATCTTATGAACCTATTCTTGCTTGTCTAGATAAACCTGAACGTAAGAGGTTACTAATTAAGTGGAGTAAGGAATCTTTTAGAGGTAGGATGAGACCCGACCCTGCTTTTGCTACTTCAACTATCTGTGTTCCTGATCAGGATTATTATGATATTACTGTTGATCCAGATATAATTACTTTGGTTGAACCTGATCCTTTTTATGGTTATGAATCTGAAACTGTTGTGGCACATCTTCGTAAGTTAGATGAAATAGCTGCCCAGTTTACTAATAATCTGAGATCGCGCCACTTTTATATACTCAAAATATTTCCGTTCTCGTTAAAGGGTGATGCTAAGAAATGGTTTAATTCTCTTGATCCTGCCTGTGTGCAAAGTCCCCAGGATATGATTTATTACTTCTATGCTAAATATTTACCTACTCATAAGAAACAAGCTGCTTTGAGGGAAATATACAATTTTGTGCAAATTGAAGAAGAGAGTCTTCCACAAGCTTGGGGGAGGCTTCTCAAGTTACTTAATGCTTTGCCTGATCATCCTCTTAAGAAACCTGAAATATTTGATATCTTTTATAATGGACTAACTGATGCTTCCAGAGATTACCTAGATAGTTGTGCTGGTTCTCTTTTTAGGGAAAGAACACTGGATGACACTAAAATTTTATTGAATAATATGTTGGCAAATGAAAATAATTGGGCACCTCCTGAGCCACCTCCCGAGTCAACTCCTGAGCCAATTACTGATCCTATTCCTAAACCAACTCCGAAGAAGAGAGGTGTTCTATTTCTCAGTCCCGAAGATATGCAAGAGGCAAAGAAATCTATGAAAGAAAAAGGTACTAAAGCTGAAGATGTTAAGAATTTACCTCCTATTGAAGAAATACATGGTCTTAATTTACCACCTGTTGAAGAAGTATATGATCTCAATTACTTATTTACTGAAGAACCTCCCGATATGCCGACATAGGTAGTAAAGGTAAATTCTCTCTATAGATATGATAAAGTTGAAGTCCCTCCTACTAAAATTGCTAGTCAGTGCTTGGATGAGTTTGATGACTTTATGTTTAAGCAAGACGACTTTAATGCTTATTTTGGTAGACAATTAAAGCAGAATACCTTTATGATTAAACGCTTGAGTGATTATATGGATAATATTAGAGGTGAACTTAAACTTGTTAGCAAACATGCTTCTATGGTTACCACTCAAGTAGAACAAGTACTTAAAGCTCAGAAAGAAATGCTTGATGAAATGAATAGTAAGAAAAATGATTATGGTGTTAGAGTGGCTACTAGAACTGGTAGAATGACTCACGAACCTTTGTATCCTGAAGGCCACCCTAAGAGAATCGAGCAAGATTCTCAAAGAAATAATATTGATGCACCTAGTTCTTCTAAAAGGAAGAAAAAGAAAAATGATAGAACTGTGCAAACTTCTAGTGAACCTATTGCTGAACCACCTGATAATCCAAATGATATCTCTATGTCTGATGCTGAAACACAATCTGGTAATGAACATGAACCTAGTGAAAATGTTAATGATGATGTTCATGATGATGCTCAACCTAGTAATGATAATGATGTAGAAGTTGAACCTGCTGTTGATCTTGATAACCCACAATCAAAGAATCAACATTATGATAAAAGAGACTTCGTTGCTAGGAAACATGGTAAAGAAAGAGAACCATGGGTTCAGAAACCCATGCCTTTTCCTCCGAAACCATCCAATAAAAAGGATGATGAGGATTTTGAGCGCTTTGCTGAAATGATTAGACCTATCTTTTTGCGTATGCGATTGACTGATGTGCTCAAAACAAATCCTTATGCTAAGTATGTGAAGGATATCATTACTAATAAAAGAAAGATACCGGAGGCTGAAATTTCCACCATGCTTGCTAATTACACTTTTAAGGGTGGAATACCAAAGAAAATTGGAGATCCAGGAGTACCTACTATACCATGCTCCATTAAAATAAATTATGTTAAAACTGCTTTATGTGATCTTGGAGCCGGTGTTAGTGTTATGCCTCTCTCTTTATATCGTAGACTTGACTTGAATAAGTTGACACCTACTGAAATATCTTTGCAAATGGATGATAAATCAACTGCTATACCTGTCGGTATTTGTGAGGATGTGCCTGTTGTGGTTGCAAATGTTACTATTTTAACGGACTTTGTTATTCTTGATATTCCCGAGGATGATAGTATGTCTATTATTCTTGGAAGACCTTTCCTTAACACTGCAGGGGCTGTTATTGATTGCAACAAAGGCAATGTCACTTTTCATGTTAATGGTAATGAGCATACGGTGCACTTTCCGAGGAAACAACCTCAAGTTTATAGTATCATCTCTATTGGAAAAATTCCATCGATTATATTTGGAGGTTTTGAATTTCCTCTTCCTACTATCAAAAAGAAATATGATATACTTATTGTTGGGGATGTCCATATCCCCATTGAGGGAACATAGTGTTATTCGAAATTTCTCCGGTTCCATGATTATCGGAATGAGTTTGTTAACAAGACTTGATCAACCTTGTTAGTGGATTCTTTTTTATGAGCATGAGATGGATGAAACTAGAAGCACAACCTTCTGTACCCTCTTTATATTTTCTGTTCTTTAGTAGAAATAAAGTAAAATAGTATTTTTCTGTCTGTTTTCTGACTTATCCGTGCAATATAAAAATATCCCGAAAATAAAAGTCCTCAGAATGCCATGCCAATTTAATATGATTTTTTCGGGAATATTTAAGTTTTTTTAGTGCAAAAATTACCGCGGGGGGAGCTGCCACCTGGTCACGAGGGTGGAGCGCGCGCCCTACCCCCCTGGGCGCGCCCCCCTGCCTCGTGGGCCCATGGTGGCCCTCCTCCACTTATTCCTGCACCCATCTTCTTCCTCTGTCTCGCACAAACCCGAAAAACCAACTCAAGCTCGTGTTCCAGCAACTTTTGCTGCGATTTCCGATCTCCTTGCTCAAAGCACCTCTCGCAAAACTGCTTGGGGAGATTGTTCCTTTGTATGTGACACCTCCATTGGTCCAATTAGTTTTTGTTCTAGTGCTTTATTCATTGCAAATTTGTGCTGCATAGATGAACATGTTCTTGAGCTTGCATGTCAAATATATATGGTTCCAAGTAGTTCTAATGCTTGATATATGCTCTAGGCACTTGTATGAGTAGTTGCTATTAATCTTATTGAAGTTGGTTCAATTTTGTTTGAAGTTACTAAAAATTTCAGAATTATTTTCAGAGAAAACAATATGCTTAGGAGGATGTTCCAAGGTGGTTCTTCAAGGAAGCAAGGTCCCAGACTTGCAATGCGTAATACCGGTCTTGAGGACTTTGAAGCTGATAAATGCCCCTAGTATCGTTATCTCACAAGTTCATTTGTGGGGAGGTTTGATTATTCATCTTCACGTAATTCTCCTTCAGTCATGTTTGACCTTTATGACAAGTCTCTTACCATGGACTTAGAGGATTTCACTCGTGCATGCAAACTTCCATCTTGGGGTAGTATCTGTTGGGTTTCGTAGTAATTTCAAAAAAATTCCTACGCACACGCAAGATCATGGTGATGCATAGCAACGAGAGGGGAAGAGTGTGATCTACGTACCCTTGTAGATCGACAACGGAAGCGTTAACTTGGTTGATGTAGTCGTACGTCTCCACGGCCCGACCGATCAAGCACCGAAACTACGGCACCTCCGAGTTCTAGCACACGTTCATCTCGATGACGATCCCCGAACTCCGATCCAGCAAAGTGTCGGGGAAGAGTTCTGTCAGCACGACGGCGTGGTGACGATCTTGATGTTCTACCGTCGCAGGGCTTCGCCTAAGCACCGCTACAATATTATCGAGGACTATGGTAGAAGGGGGCACCGCACACGTCTAAGAATATGATCACATGGATCAACATGTGTCTCTAGGGGTGCCCCTTGCCTCCGTATATAATGGCTCAAAGGGGGGGGGGGGGCTGTCCGGCCAAGAGGAGGCGCGCCAGGAGGAGTCCTACTCCCTCCGGGAGTAGGACTCCCCCCCTTTCCTAGTTGGAATAGGATTCGCTGAGGGGGGAAAAGAGGAGAGAGAGGAGGAAGGGGGGCCGGCCCCCTCTCCTTGTCCTATTCGGATGAAGGGGGGAGGGGCGCGTGGCCCATCTATGGCCACCTCTCCTCTCTTCTACTAAGGCCCACTAAGGCCCATATACCTCCCGGGGGGTTCCGGTAACCTCCCGGTACTCCGGTAAAATCCCGATTTCACCCGGAACACTTCCGATATCCAAACATAGGCTTCCAATACATCAATCTTTATGTCTCGACCATTTCGAGACTGCTCGTCATGTCCGTGATCACATCCGGGACTCCGAACAAACTTCGGTACATCAAAATGTATAAACTCATAATATAACTGTCATCATAACCTTAAGCGTGCGGACCCTACGGGTTCGAGAACAATGTAGACATGACCGAGACACGTCTCCGGTCAATAACCAATAGCGGAACCTGGATGCTCATATTGGCTCCTACATATTCTACGAAGATCTTTTATCGGTCAGACCGCATAACAACATACATTGTTCCCTTTGTCACCGGTATGTTACTTGCCCGAGATTCGACCATTGGTATCCCATACCTAGTTCAATCTCGTTACCGACAAGTCTCTTTACTCGTTCCGTAATAGATCATCCCGCAACTAACTCATTAGTTGCAATGCTTGCAAGGCTTCAGTGATGTGCATTACCGAGAGGGCCCAGAGATACCTCTCCTACAATCGGAGTGACAAATCCTAATCTCGAAATACGCCAACCCAACATGTACCTTTGGAGACACTTGTAGAGCACCTTTATAATCACCCAGTTACGTTGTGATGTTTGGTAGCACACAAAGTGTTCCTCCGACAAACGGGAGTTGCATAATCTCATAGTCATAGGAACATGTATAAGTCATGAAGAAAGCAATAGCAACATACTAAACAATCGGGTGCTAAGCTAATGGAATGGGTCATGTCAATCAGATCATTCAACTAATGATGTGATCCCATTAATCAAATGACAACTCTTTGTCCATGGTTAGGAAACATAACCATCTTTGATTAACGAGCTAGTCAAGTAGAGGCATACCAGTGACACTCTGTTTGTCTATGTATTCACACATGTATTATGTTTCCGGTTAATACAATTCTAGCATGAATAATAAACTTTTATCATGATATAAGGAAATAAATAATAACTTTATTATTGCCTCTAGGGCATATTTCCTTCAGTATCAGGGATCCCCCTAAATCTGAATATAGAGATTTTCTTGCTAGAATAACTGTGGGGGAATCTAGAGATATAGCACAGGCCACTATAGGGAGCATTCACTTTCCTGCTATACATTATTTTGCTCTCTTCATTGTTAGATGTATAACTACTAAGGATGAAGCATGTCACATGTGTGCCCCTAATCTCAGCATTCTCAGAAGTGCTGTGTTAGGGGACCAAGCTTATCATATGGGAGCTATAGTAGCTCGTAGGTTGCATCTTAATAGACGTAACGGAGATTTCTTTGGAGGAATTTATGCAACCCACTTAGCTAATTTTCTTGATGTATACATTCGTGAGGGTGATGTGGAGTTGCCCACTTCTTATTTAGATCTTGATCCTATGTTTTCCCACCAGTTCATTGAGAGGACTGGACCACCTTACCAGTATCGACTAATCTTTGACAGACGACGTGTGGTCCGTGTTGCTCTTCTTGCTCCTACCTTCTTTGATTTTCAGGCGAGAGGAAGATATATTATTACCAGAGAGGAGGCAAATGAGTACGAGAGGGGAGTGGAAGCAGCCCGACGCCGTGCTGCTGCTCAGCAGGCGGTAGCCGCTGCATCACAGCACGGCCCCAGCTTCACCTACGGATATCATCCAGGTTAGCCCTGGCAATAGACCAACTTAGGCCAAAAGCCTAACTTTGGGGAGTACGTATTTCCCACCGACATTACATTCATGGTCACACTCATTGCTAGATGTCGGTGCTCATACTCTTTCACTGTAATATCCATGCTAGTTTATTTTCCTTTTTCCTGCTTTCTTCTTGTGTGTTTAATAAACCTTAAGAAAAACAAAAAAAATTAGTGTTAGTCTACTTTCCATGCTTGTAGTAGAATTAAAAAGAAAACCCAAAAATATTTCTCGTCCTTCTTTTGCTTGTTGGGAGCTTTCCCGTGTAAATAGTTTTTATTTTTCTTTTCCTTTCTTTGGGGGTCGAGAAGACTATATTGAGAATGCTTAGTGGCTCTTATATGCATGATTGTTTATTTAACTTAGAGCCCATATTACTTGTCTTCTCTCTTGAGTTGAATGCTTGCAGATACCAGCTTAGTCCAATGCACGTGCACTCTTATTATTATACACACCGTTCGGTCGTGCAAGTGAAAGGCAATAATGATGATATATGATGGACTCATTGGGATGAGAAAAGCTGGTATGAACTCGACCTCTCTTGTTTTTGTAAATATGATGATTCATCGTTCCTGATTCAGCTATTATGAAGTAAACATATTTGCAATGACATTTAGAGATTATAGTTGCTTGTGCCATGCTTGATTAGCAATGAGTTATAATGGTTAACCTTGCGTGCCAACATGCTATTGAGATGATTATGATGTGGTATGATAGGATGGTATCCTCATTTAAATGAATTGAGTGACTCGACTTGGCACATGTTCACGCATGTATTGAATCAAATCAACATAACCTTCATGATATTTATGTTCATGGTGGATTATATCCTACTCATGCTTATATTCGGTGTGAATTAATTTTAATGCATGTTTACGACTGTTGTCGCTCTCTCAGTTGGTCACTTCCCAGTCTTTTGCTAGCCTTCACCTGTACTAAGCGGGAATACTGCTTGTGCATCCAAACTCCTTAAACCCCAAAGTTGTTCCATATGAGTCCACTATACCTTCCTATATGCGGTATCTACCTGCCGTTCCAAGTAAATTTGTATGTGCCAAACTCCAAACCTTCCAATGAAATTCTGTTTTGTATGCTCGAGCAACTCATGTGCAACTATGGCTGCCTATATCTTCCATGCTAGGTGGGTTATTCTCAAGAGGAGTGGACTCCGCTCCTCATTCACGAGAAAGGGCCGGTAACCGGGATGCCCAGTCCCATGATCCAAAAAGATCAAAGCAAATCAAAATAATTAAACAAAACTCCCCCTGGGATCCATTGAATGTTGGAGGCACTCGTTGTTTCGAGCAAGCCATGGATTGATGCTTGTGGAGGAGGGGGAGTATAAACCTTTACCATTCTATTTCGGAACTGCCTATAATGCATGTAGTATGGAAGATACAGCCATCTCATAGTTGTTACGTTGACAGTGAAAGTATGCCGCTCAAAATATTATTTATCTCTATTTCAAAATTTGAGCTCTGGCACCTCTACAAATCCCTGCTTCCCTCTGCGAAGGGCCTATCTATTTACTTTTATGTTGAGTCATCACCCTTCTTATTAGAAAGCACCCGCTGGAGAGCACACTGTCGTTTGCATTCATTATGATTGGTTTATATTGGGTATGACTTGACTGGATCTCTTTTACCATGAATTACAATATTTAGTCAGTCCTTGATCTTTAAAGGTGCTCTGCATTTATGTTTTACGGTCTCAGAAAAGGCTAGCGAGATACCATTTTGTTATATCATGTTATGATTATTTTGAGAAAGTGTTGTCATCCAAGTTTTATTATTATGGCTCACTAGCTGATTATGCTATTGATATGAGTAATTGTGAGACCTACGTGTTATTGTGAGTATGGTTAGTTCATAATAATTGCTGAAACTTGAATGCTGGCTTTCCATGTTTACAACAACAAGAGCAAACAGAGTTTGTAAAAGTTTTTCTTTTTCTCTTTCAGTTTGTTAACTGAATTGCTTGAGGACAAGCAAGGGTTTAAGCTTGGGGGAGTTGATACATCTCCGTCGTATCTACTTTTCCAAACACTTTTGCCCTTGTTTTGGAATCTAACTTGTATGATTTGAATGGAACTAACCCGGACTGACGCTGTTTTCAGCAGAATTGCCATGGTGTTGTTTTATGTGCAGAAAACAAAAGTTCTCGGAATGACCTGAAACTCCACGAAATATCTTAGAATAAATAATAAAAAATCCTCGCCAAAGATGAAGACCAGGGGGCCCACACCCTGTCCACGAGGGTGGGGGGCGCGCCCCTCCTCCCTGGGCGCGCCCCCCTACCTCATGGGCCCCCTGGTGGCCCTCCGACGCCAACTCCAACTCCATATATTGGCTTTCGAGGAGAAAAAAATCAGAGAGAAAGTTTCATCGCGTCTTACGATACGGAGCCACCGCCAAGCCCTAATCTCTCTCGGGAGGGCTGATCTGGAATCCGTTCGGGGCTCCGGAGAGGGGGATTCGTCGCCGTCGTCATCATCAACCATCCTCCATCACCAATTTCATGATGCTCATCGCCGTGCGTGAGTAATTGCATCGTAGGCTTGCTGAACGGTGATGGGTTGGATGAGATTTTTCATGTAATCGAGTTAGTTTTGTCAGGGTTTGATCCCTAGTATCCACTATGTTCTGAGATTGATGTTGCTATGACTTTGCTACGCTTAATGCTTGTCACTAGGGCCCGAGTGCCATGATTTCAGATCTGAACCTATTATGTTTTCATGAATATATGTGAGTTCTAGATCCTATCTTGCAATTCTATAGTCACCTACTATGTGTTATGATCCGGCAACCCCAAAGTGACAATAATCGGGACCACTCCCGGTGATGATCATAGTTTGAGGAGTTCATGTATTCACTATGTGTTAATGCTTTGTTCCGGTTATCTATTAAAAGGAGGCCTTAATATCCCTTAGTTTCCAATAGGACCCCGCTGCCACGGGAGGGTAAGACAAAAGATGTCATGCAAGTTCTTTTCCATAAGCACGTATGACTATTTACGGAATACATGCCTACATTATATTGATGAACTGGAGCTAGTTCTGTGTCAGCCTATCTTATGACTGTTACATGATGAACCACATCCGGCATAATTATCCATCATTGATCCGGTGCCTACGAGTTTTCCATATACTGGTTTACGCTTATTTACTTTTCCGTAGCTACTGTTACGATCACTACAAAAATACCAAAACATTACTTTTGCTGTCTTTACTTTGTTACCGTTACCACCACTATCATATTACTTTGCTACTAAACACTTTGCTGCAGATACTAAGTTTCCAGGTGTGGTTGAATTGACAACTCAGCTGCTAATACTTGAGAATATTCTTTGGCTCCCCTTTTATCAAATCAACAAATTTGGGTTGAATACTCTACCCTTGAAAACTGTTGCGATCCCCTATACTTGTGGGTTATCAGCAGCGTACGTATCTTTTGATAGATTTGGTGGGGCAGGGGGCGCCGCACCGCCATCATGATGCATGGGGTGGGCCAGCGGTGCATGCGCAGCAGGGCGGACGTGGTGCAAGAGTGCGATCAAGGTGGGCTACAGAGTCGTGCGGGCCTGGAGATGCCGATGCTCAAAAGGGCCAAGAATGGAGTCTGATCGAGGGGGCAAAGTAGGGTAAGCAAACTTAGTGTAATGATGGAGAAAACAACTGCAGTGACCAACGGCTTGTTCGAGCTGGTCAAAGAGGAAGATCCGAAACCCTTCAAAATCTATGGACCCTAGGTTGAGGATTTGAATTTTAATTGATCGGGAGAGGATGCTAGACTTATGCACATGCTCATGAACTTTGACTGCTAGAAAATCTTGTTTGCCCGAAAAGCAGTGGTTTAGGGCAGATTCTACTAATAGTTCATTAGGTCGGACATTAATTGGTAGGAAGGTGACCCAAAACAAATGCATGTGGTGGGTGTAATTTGCATGTGGTGTAAGCTGGCAGGAGCGGATAACATTAAGCATACGGTAGAAAAAGCTTATACCAGGCCGTTGACGACGCTCCTTCAAGACAACAATAGTTGTGGACGCAGGTGGCAGCAGAGCAGGATCGACTGCCGTTGGTGAGGAAGACGTAGGCCCGATAGACGACGAGGCCGACCCCGATGGTGAGCATGAAGCACGCCCCGTAGGCGCAGGCAAAGGGAAGCGGAGCAGGATGCCCAGCTTGTGAAAGTCACCCATGGATGCGATGAGTGCGGCAACGGCAGGCGAGGCCACAGTGAAGGAGAAGCAGGAATACCTGTCGTCCGTGACGTTGAATTGGTGGTGGATGCCGCCGAATAGACAAACCAGGATGAGGCCCATCGTGGTGGCATCAAGGGTGAAAGGGAACTGTATGACGCGCACATACATGCGGCACCCATGCGGTTGGTTTGGTGGACGCTGGGAGACAAGCGAGCGACATTGTGCCCAAGCTACACTTTCAAAGTGAAGACCCAGATCCTCTAGAATTTGGAGCAGGTGAGCCAACGGCATGCATGTGGCAGTGTGGAGCGGAGAAGGTGAGATCGGAGGTAGGGTTCTCAAAAAAAGGAGTAGTATGCGCGGAAGCGAAGTGTGGATTGTGCGAGGATGATCTCTGTTATATACGCAGAAGCAACATGGAAGCGATAGACGAGGGGGAGCATTGGGCAACGAAGAAATCAGCGACAGCACCGCCAAGGATAGCCTGAAGCAGGGCGGCGACGATAGTGGCATCAAGGAGGCGGTTGGAGTAGTGTAATATGATGTAGAGCGGCGAGGCGAGGTGGATGGCGGGGGTGGTGATGTCAAGGCGGAAGTAGTATGAGGCATCATCCTCGAACTCCACACCCATGGCATTGCCACAGCCCAGGAAGCAGCGGAGCGCAACCTGCCCGGCTTTTACATACGACGGGTCAAAAAATGGCGATGGTGAAGGGGCTACTGTGGGGAGGAGCTCGTCTAGAGGACTGGTGGCAAGAGTTGGCTTCGACGAGACGGGGGCCGGTGGTTTTTTGGTGGCTGGTGGTTGGCCCTCCTCCGGTGAGGTGGAGGAGCGGGGAGCGGGAGCGGGAGCCATCCTGCATAGATCACCGGTGGGGAGTGGTTGTGCGAGGCGATTTTGGCCAGGGTCACGACATGGTGATGTTAGTGGAAGAACTGGATTTGGAAATGAAGGTACTGGCGACGACATGCATTTTGGCTATGAACTTGATGGCAGTGGTAGAACCTGCTGAATTTGATGTGAACTTGATGGCCCCAAAGGTGCGGGTACAGTGGGGTGTGAACTTGGGTGCAGGCTTGACAGTGATGGGTTCCCTGGGGGAACTGCCTGTGGGCATGATTGTCTTATATTTACTAGAGTGATGTAGAGCATCCTATGGACATCAACATGTCAAGAGTCCATTTGGCAACTGACACGTGCGACATCTACTTCACATATATAAAGGTGAATCATCTCCTTTACACGTGCTCACTTGACCCCTTCGAGGATGGTATACTACTTGACACTCCACTCGTGTGCATGCATAGGTATTGTCGGAACGGTACGGACGAGGAGGAGGAGTGCGAGCGCAAGTGTACAACTACACCATCCGCGAGGGAAGCGTGGAAGCGAAGACAGAAGAAGATGGAAGCTGCGGAGTCTACAGTGGCCGGACTTCCGACGTGCCACCGGACGTCCGACACTCTACAGCACCCGGACGACCGGTGTCCACCGGACGTCCGGCACACCCTCAACCAGCCGCAGACCGAGCCCTGCGACCGGACGACCGACGCCGACCGGACATCCGACACCACCTGTCCCGAGAAGAATCAGCGAACGTCCGACGCGTGCCGAGCGTCCGGACCGCCCCGAGCAACCGGGCGTCCGACCCCCACCGGTCGTCCGGTACCTGCCTGTGCGCAGCCGCGGGCCTTTGGCCTTGTATCCCTCTCCCACTTACCCCTTCATGGCTTAGACTATAAATAGACCACCTCCAACTCCTTTCTAAGGTTAGCATTGGTTTAGCTCATTTGAGAGATAGAGCATTGCTCATCCACATCGAATCTACTCCTCGAGAGAGACCGCGGCCTCTTCAGTGAAGATCCCTTTGGATTCAAGACCTCCTTGCAGAGAAGATCATCAAGACCCCCTCTTGGGCGGCCCCATCAAGACCTCCTCACGGAGAAGACCGGTTACCTCTTGTATCGTCTGTTGTTGACTTTGGATCTTGTATCTCCCTTTGTGTTCATGGATCTAGCGTATGTGTGATCATACATGTTGGTTTGAGTGTTCTCTTGTGTTCCCCTTGTGATTTTCCCCTCGTTTCCCTCTTCGTGTTCATCGCGGGATCCACTCCTTTCGTGAAAGATCGGCCTATAGGGTTCCTACCCTACATCATGGAGTCACAGGGGTAAACCATGTCCTTGCAAACATGCTCTCCAGCCTAGTTGGAAGTTGCTGCTGATTTGCGGATGCCATAGAATGCACCTGCGGAGGCAACTTGCGCTGAAGAGGAGCAGGTGCACGTGCTAGTTCACTCTGGACTCGAAAGCTTCCCCGTGGCAGAACTGGCATGAGACTAAAGTAGTTGGTGTTGATCTGACAATGTTATTTAGTATGGAGGGACGAGGTCCGACCTCTTGTGAATATGGTGATGGTCGATCGACCTGTAACGATTGGACATGATGTATAAGCACCGGTGGTCGACTAGCTGACGACGACTCAGTTGGTGATGCCATCAATGCCACTACTAAAGGCCTCGTGGGATCTTTCTGAGAAGCCTGGGTGCCTGGTGATTTGGAGGGCAGTGGGCTCTAACTGGAGAGATCAAAGTAATTGGCATTAGCAATAGAGATTTGGAACGGATGTTTGCAAATCATCTCAGCGTATTCATTTAGAAGACATACAAAAATGATTGCTTATAGTCATACTCAATACCTTTTTCTCAAAAGATATGAATTCCTTCGGCAGATTGTAAGCTAGTGATTGGTTGAGGAGAACTTTCTCACATAAATTATGAAGTGTCTTCGTTTGCTGAAGATGAGTGGAATCTTGTTTTTGAAGTAACAAATCATACTTTTCTTTCAGCTTCTCCATTTCTTGGCTATACTCGGTCCTAAGTTGTGATTGTTGTCCATAAGTGAAAAAATATGAACAAGATGAATCCCAGAGCTAGTGCATGAAATTCACAACCAAGATATACATACATGAGCTAGAAGAAATAGCAAACCTTTAACTCATTTTTCAGTGGATCATCACCAACTGGTGGATGATTAAACATCTTTGGTGCCAACGGAAAGAGTTGTGTTGAAGAACCCGGTGCAGCCTCGAGTTGATGACTTGGTGGTTGACACTGATCAGGGTGTGTTCTTTCAAGCAGAATACTGGACGGTGGAACCGATGGATGCATTGCATATTGCAAACACTAAGATGATGGTACACGAGAAAGGCTTGCTTGTTCTACATCTATTTGTGAAAGATCAGTTGGCGTACTTGGTTGTGCAGACTGAACTATCATATCTGTCTGAGTATAAACTTCCCTGGACGCTGATGGTTGCATTTCAGGCTGCAAAGTCTGAGCTGGTGTTATACCAAAAAGGTCTACTTGTTCTGCCACTCTTTGCAGAAGTTGAACTGGTGCTACAATTGCTTCTAAGTAAAATGGATCAGCCTGAGTATTGTCCTCATTCTGCCACTCTTTGCAGAAGTTGTACTGGTGCTACAATTGCTTCTAAGTAAAATGGATCAGCCTGAGTATTGTCCTCATTGCCAGTAATGGTTGCGAACCCACACTACTCTGTCGCTCAACATGTTCAGTCCTTCTAGGGTCACCACTTGAAGATTCCTGATATATGTTACAGGTACATATGATTAGTTTCATAATGGATACTAAAAAAAGGTCACAAGCAATACTATGCAACCATAATGTAATGAAGCACCATGAATTGGAACATGAAGACCATGTGCTCGGCACTGACTCTGAATAGAAAGACAAGTGCAACTGTGATGTTCACTATTTGGAAGTGCGTTCAAGTAAAAAAACAAATTTGAAAATAAAGGGGTTTCCCCCCGCTCCATTTTATTGATGAAGCAAATAAAATAAAAGCTAAATCCAGGCAAAAGCCCTTACAAACCACACACTCAAACCTGAGCACTACCAACATCCAAGCTAGGAAACCGTTCAGACTGCAGCACTACAAGTTCAACACTTTTACTTTATTTAGGACAGCACCCCTACTGAAACAGCAAACAAAAGACTACTGTTTGAACAATCAGCAGGGGGAAGAGTCACTCCCAGGCGATGCGAAGCAGCTCCCCACGACGTTTGTCCAGCGCGAGGATGAATTGCCGAAGCAGCATCTTCTGAGTGGCGTCACAGAGAACCTCCCATTGAAGAAGAAAACTGCGGAGCTTCACAGGCACGCAACCAATACCCCTCCATGTACGTCCCTGAAAACAAAAATCATTCCTCAACGGCCCTCCTCCTCACCCCTCCCCCCCCTCCTTCCTTCCTCGCCGTTGCCTGAGGCAGCCGCCGGGCAAGCCCGGGGCGTCAAGGATTTGGAGTGGCGGCTTCATTGGCAAGGCATGACCAACTAGCAGCCGTGCGGGCGGCCGGATCCGGTGGTCGTTGGCTGCCGCCGACGGCTTCTGCGGCGGTCGGTGCGTGCGATCTGGCGTCTCCCCTCCTCCCCTGTTCGGCGTGCGGGCCAGCCTTGTCGGGCCGTGCTTCCTCTTGGTAGCCAGTTCTGTACAGGAGGTGCTGTTGATGGCGGAGATCTAGTTCGGGCGAAATCCCTGGCCGGCCATGACCGGCCGCGCCGAGGGCGACGCCTGAGGGCGTCATTCCCCTCCTTGGATGCGTCGTTATGGATTGATCTCCTCACTTCACCTTCCCCTAGGTCTCCCGGGCGAAAGCCCTAACTCTGTTGGGCAGCGGTGGCGCTCACGGCGCCGTTCCCTTCTTGAAGGCGCCGCTTCGGGAACCTTGGGGTTGGGTGGCGCTTGTGGGTGGTGGGCGACGGCGGTGGTGCGGCCCTATCCTAGCATGGATTTACGTCCGTTGCTCGGAGATGGACTCGCGTAGGTAGAGGTCATCGGCTGGCGTTGTGGTGGCATCAATGGCGGAGGATCTGCCAAGGCTCGCGTAGGTGGAGGTCGTCGTTTGGCGTCGTGGTGGCGTCGATGGCGGAGGACCTGCCAAGGTTGTCATCTCAATCTGCTATGAAGATGGACCAGTGAAAGATGGTGGCAATGACACATGTGAGTGCGTCGGACCAGCTTGAGCCCCGGACCCGGCAGATGGCTTGGTCGAGGTCTCCGGCTTTAGATGTTAGGCTTAGGTGAGAGGCCTGGGTATGTGGCCCAGCTTGCACCCCTTCATCATTTGGATAGGAGTAGTGGCAGATGTCGTCAAGATGGTGGATTCAAGCATATTGTTGTTCTACTTTGTAAGGTCCTCGAGATAATTATAAAATGGCCGCATGCATCTTCCAGATGCAGAGGCTGACGGTCATCCTCCTTTTCCAAAAAAAAATGAAAGGCAACATACAACATAAAGTTTTCTATGCCTAGTGTACTGTACAGCCCATGATGACGTAACTATGTTTACATTGCTATGTCGAAAGAGTAAACACGACACATCCTAGATGAGCCTACTAAACATCTCCTTCCCTTTTCGCTATATCAGAAAGGAAAATCTATATGAAAAATCTAAAATCCATAAAACATGACATGAAACTTGAACCAAAGCTTCAATGTGTTGTTATAAATTGACTTCAAATTATGTTGCAAGTTTCTGTAAAAGAAAAAAAGTTAAGCTGACAGTTCTGACATGGATAAGTATAAGGCCTGATAAATCCATGCTCCACCTGATTAATAGAATTATGAATTGCAGGACTAGAATTTAATAGGTGTTGAACAACCAGAGATGCCCCTCCTTGAGAGTCGATGCAATCAAAACTATTGCTGATCATGTTCTCTGTCAAACCAATACCTTCTGATGCTAGCCTGCCTTTGATGTGGATAAGAACTTCAGCAGAACCATTTCTCGCTGCTTCTGCATAGATAACATCCGATGGAATCACACTACTAACCAATGTAACTTTCATTGCTGAAGTTTTGTGCAAAGACTGCAGACAGTTTGCCGAAATAGCTGTATCAATACCGGAGCTAAAGTGGCTGAATTCCTCAATAGCAAAGCCTGATTCTGGTAAATAAATACTCTGATCAAAAGTATGATCTAATTGGCCATATTTTGCTTCGTGAAGGAACTTTTCCTTCAACTGCAACTCCTTAGTCCACACCTTCGATTGCTGTAAATCAAGCTTCTCACGCTGGTGCCTCATGTGCTTCAGAAACGCATATAGTAGCATAGTGAACCATTCAACTATTAGGTTTGTTAGCATAGTGAGCCATTCAATTATTAGCTTTGTTTGACCACCTCTGTCCTCTGAATCAGCTTGAGACCTACGAAGGTGTTCCACAACTATTCTGCATGCTTTTCTCAGTTTCACCACTCCATTGTGCCTGTGCATGTCAAACATTGCCACCTCGTTTGCTTGTTTATCATGAATATTCTTCTCTCTCAAGGAGAAAACCATGTCAACTAAATTAATTATTTTCTCTGTGATTCCATTAAGAAGTACATCTTTTGATAAATGTTGTTTTTCATGAATCTCTGGAACAGATAGCAGTTCCTTCTCTGAGAATCCTCTTGAAGTGATTCGTTCCCACCAACAGATGTTGTCTGCTTAGGGATTGATTTGTCATTTCCATGTCTAGTTGAGGTCTCCTGCTAGTATGGTGATATGTTCTTTACTGAAATTAATTGATCATTCTTGCCTGTTCCGCCTGCTCCAAATGCGAACTCCTTCCTTAGGTTCCTTACCTTCTTATAAACTAACTCAGCGAAAGTTTCACTGCACTCATAGTTCAAGTGTTTTTCGGCAAGGACCAGTGATTCTTTATGATTAACCACGTGGCCTGAAAGAGACGTAGCAAGCATGCAAAGAAGGAAAAGATTCATGAAGAACAGCAACATTTGACATTGAACATGTAGTACAAATTTACAGGAGGCTCTTCTCTAACCAGTGCAACATGTTATCGTTCCAGCAAAGAATCCAAGATCAGACAGTTGCCACAGTTCTGAATGGAGTTTGAAACTTTGAATCGAGGCCCTCCCCTGGCGACGCGGCGGCCCCCCTGCCTCCACCGTTCCCATCGCCGGCCGAGGTCCGCGATGACTCCCCTGCGCCGGCCGCCGACAACTCCACGCCCCCGCTACCCTCCTCGCCCGGCTACTCGCGCCTTCGGGCCGACGCGTGGGCAGACATGGCAGAGGAGGCCGACCGTGCCGCCGGGATGCCCATCGTGCGCCCTGTCCCCTCCCTAAGGCTCGGGCGGCTGGAACCGCCACCGACGTTGGTTCAGCTCCCAAGGGTGGGAGCTTTGCCCGACTGGCACGGTCCGGCCCCCGTCCCCGGCCATCTAGCTCGTTCGATGCGCCGCGTGGGAAAGCTGCGTCCTTGCGCTTCGCTGGCCGCCGACGTCGTCCCTGTGGCTGGGGTGTCACGGGGCGCGCTGACCGCGGCTCGGCTCCCGCCTCAAGGGGCCTCGACGGCGGCACCTCCTCGCCCCGCGCCTACCTCAAGCTCTCTCCTGTCGGCCCCTGTGTCTAGACACTCTCCATTCCGTCCCTTCCTTTTTGCATTTGCGGCCCCATCCCGACAAGGCGGGACCCTCCAGCCTGGACACCACGCCACCCCTGGCTCTCCTTACCGTCCGGCGGCAGTGCGGTCGCTCCTGCCGCCACTGGGAGCGGGTTCCCAGGAGGTGGGAATGGGCCTGCTGGCCCCCGATTGTTAGGTGGGCTGTCCCGCAGCCCAGGCCTGGTGACTCAGTGGACCAGTTGGGCCCAGTTATGCCTACCCAACAGCCACAAACCTCCCGCGCCCTCGCTCGGGCCGACCCACAAGGGCCCATCTAACCCGCGCCGGTTGATTTGGTTGCCTCAGGGTTTTCCCCTGCCTTCGCAAGACCCCGTCGCCATTCTCGATCTCCTACTGCTTCCACTCCCCGACCAGTCCACTAGCTACACCACGCCACCCCCTCCCGTCTGCTCCACCTCCCGGCTCTCCGCCGCCGGTTGCGCTCATGGCGCAGGACTGGGCCGATGACACGCCCCGCTCGAAGCGCCAATACGACAACCGCTTCGAGGACCGTCGCGAGCCGTCCCGGGATGCACTTCGCAGGGAGGAGGATCTCCGCCGCCATCTACAAGGCTCCCGCCTATTCGGCTACACCTCCTCGGGCCGGAATGTGCGCTGGTCCCCGCCCCATGAGGCTCGCCGCTCCCTGCCCCACTATGCTCGCCGCTCACCGGCCCGAGATGGCCGCCGCTCTCCGGGCCACCAGGCTCGCCACTAAACTATGCGGTAGGGGCGCCGCTCCCCTGCCTAGGAGGCGCGCCGGTCGCCAGGACGGGACGACCGTCGGGATTACCAGCGCTCCACACACACCTCACGCATTCCTGCGCGTCGGCCCCCCTCCCCCGTCAGGCGTCAAGGACGCTACCCCTCCCCGATGCGGTCACAGCCCCAGCCAGCATTTCCACGTCGATACCAACCGCTGAAGTACCAACCGCAACTCTCCCCTCCCAATGGCCCCAACTCCAACCGTGGTCGCTCAGGAGCCAGGAAGAAGCGCAAGGGTAATGTTCGCCGGACCCCATATACTTCTCCGGCCATAGCTACAGCGGGAACCATGGCAGACTCCCGGGAGGGCCCGCCTTGCTTCAACTGTGGCATCTTCGGCCACTTCCAAGAGGCGTGGCCAAACCCCCGACGTCCTATCTCTGCAAGGACCCCGGCCATCCGACTCTTCTCTACCCGGACCGTCCGCTCTCGAAGAAGCTTATGATGTACGACCATGGCATTGAGGGTATGGGCTTCTTCCACATTGAGGTTCCCGAGGTCCCATCCCCGACACCGTCGCTCAGTGCGATCGTCATGGTTCTAGGGGGATGGGGTGGCTTCTCTTAGATGATAGAGGCGGAGCTCAACCACCTATATTGCTGTCAGTGGGATTGGTAGGTGACTCCGTATGTCGGGCAACCAGTTCTCTGTGATCTTCCTAGACGCCGCCAACCTTGGCTACTGCACGTGGAGTGCCCACATCACCCTAGCCATGAACAAGCTCGTGGTCGACATCTCCGAGTCGAAGATGGACCCAAAGGCGGTGGCGGTGCTTGACACGACATGGATCCTCATCGCGGGTCTGCCCGACATCGCCTGGTCTGAGCGCGTCATCCGCAACATGTCGCGGATCCTCGGCAAGGTTATGGTGGTTGCCGAGTTCTCGCTGCGAAAGGAGGAGAAGGTGCGTGTGAAGACAAGGCCACTCGATTCCCACATGCTTCGCGCCACCGTCCGGGTTTTCTTCAACGACCAGGGATACGACCTCAAGATATCGCCAAAGCCCCCCAACCATATTTGCCGCCCTCGATACATGGGTGATGACAACAATGGGGGTGGCCATGGTGGGGGTGTTGACTACTCTGACCACCGCCGCCACCGCTCGGACCCAGATGATGAAGAGGAGCCCGACCATAGCCGCTCCACCTCCCGAGAACCACCTAGGCACCTACACACTATTCGAGTAGGGGTGCCTCGGGGTCCGCAGCCGTCCTCTCGGCCGTGACAATCTCCACCCTCGTTTTGCCTCCGACTGCATCTCCGACAGAGCTCTCCGACAGGCAGAGCCCTTCACCGCCTGCCGAGAGTGGCCTGTCGGGCGCGAGCCTCCTGGTCGCGTCGTCTTTCCTCGCCTCGCTCGCCCACATCATCGTCGCTCTTTGCTGCCACTGGTCCTAGAGTCATCAACACTGGTGTGGCCCTGAACCGTCTCTGGAGCCGCCCCGCAGCTCTGGGTTGACTCCGCTAGGCCTGCACCTGGGGAGCCTCCCCTCCTCGCGCATCCAGGTCTGTTGCCCACCCCGTGCAGTTTCTTGGCCTTGCCGGACACTACAAGAGTTGTGACGGCTCCTCTGACCATGGCCTTGAGGTTGTCCACCTCGCTGACCCCGGCCCCTATCGTTGCGGCCATCCCTTGCCTGGAGGCCCCCGCGACCGAGCTACCTCGTCCGCCGTCTCCGACACCGCTGTTGCAGACCATAACCAGCCTCGTCCGTTCCACGCTCGACGCCACCCTTACCTCTCCGATGGTTGTGGTTGTGGAGGTGGCTATAGAGGTGACCACTCTGATGGCCTCCCATCCCCATCCTCCATGGACTACGGCCTACTCCAGGCGGGTCGGGTCACCTTCGACCCTGGTGACCGCGTCTCGCCGCAGCGGTCGGCTGGACACTACTAGGGAAAAGCTTATACACATGATCTTACCAGCAGCGAGTTTTAAATTAAGGCGCTGCTGCAATGTAGCAGTAGCGCGCTCCGGCAGTACTCGCTGCTGAAATAAACGTAGCAGTAGCGCGCCTCCTCTAAGCCGTGCTACTACTATAATTCCCACGACCCCGTCGCGAAGCTAGTTCTAGCAGCAGCCCGTTAATTCGGAGCGTGCTACTGCTAGATAGTTTAGCAGTAGCGCCTTTGCCTTTAGAGCGCTACTGCTAAAACTAGCTATCTCCCACCCCCGCGCTCTCCTCTATCCGATCCACACTCACACTCACACTCACTCCCACTCAATCCCCCCCCCCCCGCTCGCTGGTCCTCTCCCACCGGCCGCCGTCGCCCCCGCCAGCCGCCGTCACCTACCCCTCTTCCCTTTGTGCCGCTGTCAACTCCTCCTCCTCACTGGACTCGGTACCGCCCTCCTCCTCCGTCCTCCCTCGACTCGCCGCCAGCCAGCCCCTCCTCGCTCCGCCTTCCTCCTCCGACCTACTCTCTTCTCCGTCCTACTCTCTTCTCCCTCCTCGAGTCGCCCCTCCTTCTCCCTCTTCCCTGCTACATTTTGATTTAGTAGGCTAGTTCATATGCAACATTTTGATTTAGTTGATTTAGTAGGCTAGTTGATTCAGTTGATTTAGAACATTTTGATTTAGTTGATTTAGTTGATTTAGAACATTTTGATTTAGAGTATTTCGTATGCTAGGGGATTTAGTAGGCTAGTTGATTTAGTATGCACCATTTTATTGTTATTTTTTCTATACATGGATAGGTAGATGCTTTTGTTTTTTTGTAATAAGTTATTTTTTGGCAAAATGTAGGTGCCAATTTAGTTAAATTTGCCACTTGTTCTTTTAATCAATTATCTTAGGAAATAGGGGCAAAATTAGATGAAATGTCTTGGTAGGTGGTACCCTTATTTGGTAGATATTTGTGAAAAGTTTTTTCGGCAATAGGTGCCACCGAAATGCTTTATTAGGTGGTACCTTGTCATCTAATATGTTACTAGATCTTAGGATTATAATTGTCCACAAAATTGCTTCTCGCGAAAGAACCAAAAATATCACATGCTACTATTTTTCTTTTCTGTGAAGTGGATCGTTAATCCTTTGCTCATATTGCTTTAGGAAAATGGCGCCACCACCACCACCACTATGTCGACCGTGCAAGTCAAGGTGCGCTAGCAGCCTTGCAACTGGCAAGCTATTCGATATCTACTTCCAGCCGAGTTTTCGTCATGCGGCGGTAAGAAATTAGAAGAAATGTAACAACTATTTTATTTTTAGTGTTGGCATTACTGCATTGTGTCATTTTGCTTCTTTTACACAGATTGTCCCATGCAATGTGAGGTTGAAATTCAACAAGCTGACAGGAGACACTGTGACATTTGAGGCTCCTAGGGGGTCATACACTATGGAGGTTGAGAAAGGACGCAATATGTCGCATATTGGAGGAGATGGATGGGCCCGTTTCCTCGCCCACATGCGTCTTACTGGTGGTGAGTTGATCAGCTTCTCCTTCAGAGCAGAAAAACCCAAGTTGGCTGTCATTTATCTCAACCTGGTGGAAGATGATGAAGATGACGAAGATGACGAATATGATGAAGATGATGAAGATAATGAGGACCCACTCGATGAAGATGATGAGAACCCACTTCATGAAGCCATCGTAGCTCAAAGAATGAGGCTGAGCGAGGAGGAGGTGTGCAACCTATGAGAAATAATTCCGCCACATGATGACTTTGTCGGGGTGCCATTCCTGACCCGCCTGACAAGTACCATGGTCGATCGGCATGAAATGGTATGTTATACTGACTATAGTAATTTGATGATATATATATATATATATATGCTTTATTGTTATACTTACAAATGCAAATTATCCGATGATATGCTTAGTGAATCCGATGATATGCTTAGTGTAGAGTCCAATGATATGCTCTATGGAATCTAGTTGATGATATGCTTTAGTGTAGAGTTTGATCACATGCTTATTAGTGTAGAATCCAAGGAACTGTTAATAGTGTAGATAATCCATATATACTTATTAGTAGAATTCATGATTAATTAGTACAAATACGTAGTACTGTGTCTTTTGATAGTGTAGAAATCTAGACTTAATAGAAATATATTTGCAAGAGTTTGTGCGAGGCTATTTATTAATTGATATGTTTTTCTTATTCAGAAATTGCCAAAGAACCTATCTGTGAGTTGTGGTATCGAGCCTGATGAAGAAGGCTCAGCTGGACTACGCCTTACCGCAAGGGGCTCCGTCACCACCTGTACTTACCGCATGGACATAGACGGTCGCACACACTTAAACTCGGTTGGGTGGAAGAGATTCCTCGTTGGTAAGAATCTTCGTGTTGGACAGGCTATCCTAATTACTATAAGGAACACCCACCGCCCAGGCTTGAGGATGATGATCGTCATTGAGATCATTTAGAACTACATATGTGTGTGTGGCTATATCATCCAGAACTACATATGATGATCGTCGTCGATATCATGTAGAACTACATATGATGATCGTCGTCGATATCATCTAGAACTACATATGATGATCATCGTCAATATCACCTAGTACTGCTTGAGGATGCATGTTGAGTATATATGAAATTGTTATCTAGTACTCCCTCCGTTCCAAATTACTCGTCGTGGTTTTAGTACAAATTTGAACTAGAACCACGACGAGTAATTTGGAACCGAGGGAGTACTACCTAGTACCTATAATGCTTTATGAAATTGATATCTAGTAGTACCTAGTATCTGGAAATTGCAGTTTATTGAAGCTAAAACGGGGTAGGAAGCCAGGGGAAATGATGAAAGATATAGCAGTAACGCGGGGCCAGAAAATCGCTACAGCTAAGTAATAGTAGCGCGTTTCGGAAAAGTGCTGCTGATATAGTCAATAGTAGTAACGCGGGTACAGACCGCGCTACTACTAACAGTTAGTTGTAGAGCCTTATCGGTAGCGCGGCTGCCCGCGCTACTGATAGCCTCAAAACCCGCGCTACTACTAGGGTTTTCCCTAGTAGTGGGACGCAGCCGGACCGGTGGGCAGTCCGGCTCCGTCCATCCCCGAGCGGGCAGAGATCTAGGTGGCGGCCCGGAACCTCGAGCCAGGTACTCCAGACATCCCTTCGAGTTCATCTAATTGTGCATTCTCTGCTCCCGAGTCAGTTCCGCTCGGCCACCTTGCTAAGTTGGCAGCGGATTCTGCGATTATATTTAGGGGTGAAGTGGGTCCCCCCTTAGTTCAAATAGACGTGATTCGTGCCTGCGAGCTCCTGGATGGGCGGCTTGCGGAGTCCCGTGCTCACTTGCTGACGGTTTACAACCCTGTACTATCCACCACCCCACGCCTACACCCCGCGGCCTCGACGGCGATGCTTGAAATTCGCGGTCGCACCGCTTTCCGCATGTCTGCCTTGCGCATGCAAACTGCTTCTCACGTCCTGGGGTCAAGCAGCCACCCGATGGCCCCGTGATGTGGACACTTTTATGAAACATCTGTGGTTTCAGCCAAGATGGCTGGCGCCGCCAACTCGTTAAGTATATGCGAGACGAGAGAATCGACATAGTAGCCATCCCCGAAACCATGCGGTCATAGTTTGCTCTGCCGGAGCTTGAACGACTAAGCTCCCACCTGTTTGCCTGGCATTAGCTCCCTTCTAGTGGGACACATGCCATTTGCGTGGCATCCTTCAGGCGTTTAGGATGTTACCTTTGATGTGGGAGGAATGGATCGCAACAAGTTTTTCATCAGCATCGAGATCCTTGAGCGCACCCTAAACTTCAAATGGGCGATAGTCACAGTCTACCACCCTGCCGAACACTGTCGTTCTGAAGCTTTCCTTGACTAGCTTCGGAGGAAGGTGTTGCTCGCCCAGTTGCCGGTGATGGTGGGTGGTGATTTTAACCTCATCCACTCGGCCAAAGACAAAAGCAATAATCTGGTCAACCTCCCTCGGATGCAACTGTTCAATGACTGCATTCACCGATCTTGGCCTTCGAGAATTAGATAGGGTTGGGGCAAGGTTCACCTGGACCAACCGCCAGATGGACCCGATTCGGTCTCTCCTGGACCGCGTGTTCGCCTTCCCAGAGTGGGAACTTCGATGCCCTTGCTTGCATATGGGCGACCACCAGGATTGGATCAGACCATGTCCCTCACCTCCTCTCCTAAAAAAATGAACGCCCTCCTATCTCTTTGCGCTTCCTCATCGAGACCCCTTCTGGTTGAACCAGAACAGGTTTGTTGAGGCTGTCGGCATCAAGTGGGCCGAGGCACGTTCCGCTCCCACTGGGCCCTCTCTGTCATGGACTCCTTACACTTCTACACTAAGCGCGCCTGCTAGTTTATGAAGGGGTGGGGAGCCAACTTCCGTCGGAGCCTCCGAGAACGAAAAAACGCCCTCCTTGACGCCATCCAGGCCTTAGATCTTAGGACGGACAATCGCGGCTTATCTTCTGACGAGTGACAGATACGTTAAGATCTTGAGGATCAGCTGACGGTTACTTACAGTGCCGAGGAGGCTTATTGGCGCCTTCACGGGACCCAAAAATGGTTTCTCAAGGGCGATGCTAATACGGCTTACTTCCAAGCCATTGCCAATGGACGGAGGCATCGCAACATTATCTCTCTCCTGTGGGACGGTGAGACCCTCCTTGAGCTGCCATCTGACATACGCACACACGTTGATGATTTCTATAAAGCCCTCTATTCATCCTCCCCTCGGGGAGGACTGGCGTTGGCCCCCGATATATGGGCCAAAAACCAGCGTGTCTCGGCCACGGAGAATGCAGCCCTCACAACGCCTTTATTTGAGGACGAGGTCTGGCAGGCCATTAAGGGGATGAACCCAGCTTCTGCCCCAGGCCCTGATGGCCTACCAATCAAGTTCTTCCAGACTATCTGAAATGTCGTGAAGCATGAAGTGATGGCTCTCTTCGAGGAGTTCTACGTGAACTCCATTGACCTGTCCCGACTTAACTACAAGATCATTACTGTCGGTGTCAAAACCGGCGGATCTCGGGTAGGGGGTCCTGAACTGTGCGTCTTGGCCGGATGGTAACAGGAGGCAAGGAACACGAAGCTTTACCCAGGTTCGGGCCCTCTCGATGGAGGTAAAACCCTACGTCCTGCTTGATTAATATTGATGATATGGGTAGTACAAGAGTAGATCTACCATGAGATCAGAGAGGCTAAACCCTAGAAGCTAGCCTATGCTATGATTGTTGATGTGTATGTTGTCCTACGGACTAAAACCCTCCGGTTTATATAGACACCGGATAGGGTTAGGGTTACATAGAGTCGGTTACAATGGTAGGAGATCTGAATATCCGTATCGCCAAGCTTGCCTTCCACGCCAAGGAAAGTCCCTTCCGGACACGGGACGAAGTCTTCAATCTTGTATCTTCATAGTCCAGGAGTCCGGCTGAAGGTATAGTTCAGCTATCCAAACACCCCCTAATCCAGGACTCCCTCAGTAGCCCCTGAACCAGCCTTCAATGACGACGAGTCCGGCGCGCAAATTGTCTTCGGCATTGCAAGGCGGGTTCCTCCTCCAAGTACTTCATAGAAGATTTTGAACACAAAGATAGTGTCCGGCTCTGCAAAATAAGTTTCCACATATTGCCATAAAGAGAATAATATTTACACAAATCTAATCTGCTGACGTATTTTGTAGTGTGACATCACACCACGGCCAAGCTTTTATTCCAACCGTTTTACTGTCCCATCTTAGCGCGTTATGCGAGACGGTTTCCTTGGCACGTCTTGTTAAAGCAGAGATCGTGTCCCCTTATTCCGGGATTCTCATCAATACGGGCGTGGGTAACCCAACCGCTTCTAGGACTCCTAGATCATAGGCAAGTCCAAACGGACACGGGGAGGACGCTCGATATCCACCCTCTTTATAAAGGGACGAGGCCTTTTATTTTTCCCTCCCGTGCTCAATTGAATCCTTCCCCCACCTCAAGCTCAAATGCCAAAAGTTCAGGTCAGGTGCTCCGAACCTTCAGTTATGTCCGGATCTAGCCTTCAAGGCCGATGGGTGCCTTCTTCCGTCATGGAAGAATACGTCAAAAAGTTGAGGGAGGCCAGATATCTAACCGCCGAGATTCTGCATCGGCTGCCTCCCCGGGGGCAGGCCGTCCCCTCCCCCGAACCCAACGAGAGTGTCATGTTCGTCTCCCACTTCCTCCGAGGTCTAGGCCTTGCATTGGATCCTTTTGTCAGGGGCTTGATGTTTTACTACGGGCTATATTTCCATGATCTAGCTCCAGACTCCTTTCTTCATATCGCGACATTTATTATTGCGTGCGAGGCCTTCCTCCGGGTTACCCCTCACTTTGGCCTATAGCTCAAGACCTTTGAAGTAAAACCGAAGATGATCGAGGGGCAACATGCGGAGTGTGGAGGTGCCTCAATACGCAAGACGACGGGAGCTGCATGGCCCAAAGGTTCCATTCCAGAGGTGTCTGAATTGTGGCAACAGGAGTGGTTCTAAATCACGACTCCTAGAAGTGCCAAGTGGGCGGCCGCCCCTGTCTTCCGCCCGGGCCCTCCACCACAACTAATGTCATGGATTAGCAGAGGATTGAGCTGAGGTCCGGCCAAGGACGTGCCTATACTGCAAAGCCGCATTCAAGATCTCTTTAACGGAGATTTCAGTTTGGTTGCGGTAGCACAAGTTATGCTGGTTCGCCAAGTCCAGCCTTGCAAACGCCGACCTCTCCGCTTGTGGGAGTTTAATCCCGAGGGACCACGCGCCATTCAAAATTTCATCGGCCTGACGCACGAGGAGATGTACAAGTCATTCTTCGGACAGGTGGAGTGTCCGGAAATCACCAAGGACGTGGGCCTGAGTAGTAACCGCGCCGCCGAACAGGTAAGGCATCTTCCGGCCGAACATATCATCTCTCATTTGTTACGAAGTTATTTCTGAGAGTTCGCCTTTTGATCAAGACTGGCTAGCAAATGCAAAGTTGATTCGGTGTTCGGCCCCCCTCCCTGAGGGTTTGGAAAATCCGGTCCTAGAAAAGATGCTCCAGATCGCACCTTGCCCGGAGCCCTTGAAGGAAGATACTACGGAGGACAGTAAGGGCGGATGTGGGCCCCCAACGCTGCTCGTTCTAACCGAGGGAGCAGGCGTCTCCATGAAGGAAGACGACCGGAAGAGGAAAAGGACCGAGCCCGGGGATTCGGAAGCCGAAGCTTCCAAACGGGAGAAGAAGTCTCCCATCGAGGGTCCTACCTTGGGGGGTGCTATTGCCGCACAAAGTCCGTGGGGGGGGGGGAGGGGTCAATTCTCCCGCGAGTCGTAAGTGACCCGGAATACTTCAACAGTACAAATATGCCATCTTTTTCTTCTGAGAAAATAACCACCGCATATATCTTAGCAGTTCGGGCCTTAGCCCCTCTCAAATGAGCTCGTCTTCTGGGGATATTCTTCCAGAGATGATGGAGAGCGAAACGCCTCCTCCGGACTCCTCCGTTTCGGAAGCGGGCGACCCTGAAGTGTCGTCGCGGAGGGCCTCCTAGAGTCCGGTGAGGCCAGAAGATAATCCCATTGACCCCCGAAGCTCCCAGTGTCCGGCTCCCGAAAAGAGCAGACAAAAGAGTCCGGCACCATCCAGTGTGTGATCAGATGTGCTGAGGAATTTGGTGGGGCGAGTGGCAAACTCAGATGAACACCGTGTGCTGATGGATACGGTGATGGAGAGAATACTGTCTGCCGAAAGCGGATTGCATGAAGCTTTTATGAGTCTACTGACAGCTTTTGAGGTACGTAAAATAATGTATGATAGTCCTGCACATACTAGGTGTGCCCTGTGTAGATAGTAGCCCCTGAGGCTTTGGTTGTCGTCGGAAACAACGACGAACAGAGGATCATATTCCCAGGTAATAACCATACTGCCTCGATGTGCAGGTGATGGAAGCTCCGGTGGCTAGCCCGACTAGCGACTTTGCCCATTTAGAACGACAGTTGGACGCGGTAGACGCCGACATCGAGCTTGTTAACAAAAGGCTTGACAAGGCACAGGGTAAGTGTCATTATCTGGTGAATCGTCACATAGGAAGAGTAGCATGATGCCAGTGTCTTTAATATGCTGTGACTGCAGATGGGGCTACCACTGTTGAAGCCTTGCGGGTAGAACTTGCCCGAACCAAGGAACAAGCGAGGTTGGGCAATGTGGCTGCTTTAAAGGCGGCCGAAGAGTTGCAAGCCGAGAAGGCCGCACATGGCGAGAGCCGAGACAAGATGGCCAAGATGGCCATAGAATTAAAAGCCGCCGCTGACCGTTGCTGGGTTCTTGAAAAGGAAAACCAGGCGAAGGCATCGGACCTTGAGAAGGCTGCTGCGACGAGAAAGGTCCTCCGCTCTGCTATGAGGGCAAAGAAGGAGGAGCTGCAGGAAGCTAAGGATATTGTAACTGGGAAATCCTTTATGTTGCGGAGGAAGTTCAGAGATCCAGGTATGCCCCCCTGGATTGGATGTGGAGCTCGAAGGATGTGTATATGGATTTGGCAGCGAGCGCTGCCGATGCGGCCAAGTACTTCCAGGGTCGGACGGACCGTGGAGTAGACCAGCTGTTTTGGAGACAATTCCATACTCCCGAGCGTCCACTTTCATTGACTGACCAATTAGCCGAGTGGGCCGAACTAAATAGGTTGTCCGGACTCTTCATGAGGTCTGTTGTGGATCAGTTATGGCCGGAAGGGTCAAAACCGAACAGCTATTTCAGCTTGGTGCAGCAGTTACTCGATGTGATGCCGCGCATTGATGCGATGAAGAGGTCAGCGTGCATAGAGGGCGCACGGATGGCCTTTGCCCGTGTCAAGGCATATTGGGCGGAGATGGATGCTACCAATGTTGTAGCGCGGGATTCGGCCATAGGTCGAAAGGCTGCTGAGCACTACTTTGAAGAAGTTCTTGAGGGTGCCCGTTTGGTAGAGACCCAGTGCTCAAAAAATATTATGTTTGAGTGATATGTAATCTCATTGTAAGCGAAATGCTTTTATAGAGTTCTATAAGGCTATTTTTATACTTTTGCCTGAAAGTAATATGATGCCTCCTGGGCGGCCGTTTTTGTATACGTGTGTATAACCTGAAAGATTGCAGTCATCGACTTCAACCCCCATGCATATAATGCGGAGGTGCTAGCAAAAACACGCATTCACACTTAACCCAACGTCTTGGTCCTATTAAGGAGGTGATAGCGGAGCGAGCGAGGCAACCGGACTATAATGCTTTAACACTTTCACTTAGCCATAGGAGTTTGATTGTGGGCCTACTAGATAGCCCCTGGTGGCTCCGCACTCTCCCGATCTTGGGGTATGTATATGCCTGGCCGGAAAACGGCCCTTCGTTAAGGCGGAGGAATTCTAACATTCCCACAGGTCATCGAGTGGTTGACCAGTCTCACGCTATATCATGACAGTCAGTTTTCCGCTTTCTCTACTGAGGTGCTCGTCCGGATGAACCAGGGCACAATCGCAGTAGTTCTCCTGGTGCTACCTTAGCCGGTAAAGCGGAACGTAAGGCACCAAAACACAGGAGCCGGGCAAACCCAACATTTGACCAAAGACAATGATTCGGAGCTGATGCATATAGGGCCAAACTCGCGACGCCGAACACTCCCTAAGGTATTCGGTCTTTGTGGTATAAACCGGGCCTAAATAATGGCCTTTATAGGAAGCCCCTTGTGTCCAGGTACATGCATTGTTCTGGCGTGGCCACATGCCAAGACGTCAGCATCCTTCACAACGGTGGATATGTATCAAAAGAGACAGTAAAAAAGGTTTACGCAGGGTCTTAATCTAAAAAGAATCCTTTGAGCGGGTCCCTGCTGCACGTCTACGCCTGTGTCTCTGTTGTGCCGTATCCTGGACAGGTGTAGCACGATGATCGTCTGTAAAAGAGAGGAAGTTAAGTGAAAGAGTTGTCGTGCAAAAAGATAGTTTTTAAAGAAACCATGTATAATTGAAGATGATAAGAAATTGCCACTTGTCTGCGCGCGTTGGGCCCCTTGTATTGACGAATAGGGGTGTGATCACTTATTCGGTGTAAATAGCGGCGCCGGACTCGATCGCTGGTCCGGACGTCTTTAATGTTCGGCTGCCAAGGCAGCCTCACTCTCTTCGGTGCGCAGAGAGCACTTGATATCTCCGTGCACTATAGTGATGCCACGTGGACCGGGCATCTTGAGTGTGAGGGAGGCGTAGTGTGGTATTGCATTAAAGCGAGCAAAAGCTTCGCGTCCTAGCAGTGCTTGATAGACACTTTGAAACGGAGCGATGTGGAAGGTTAAATGCTCGCGACGGAAGTTATCGGGGGAGCCGAATATAACTTGTAGTAGGAGGGAGCCCGTACAACGAGCCCCTGGGCCTGGCGTTACTCCTTTAAAGGTAGTATTACTATGGCGAATTTGTGTTGGGTCTAACCCCATCCCATGGACTGTATCCTGGTATATTAGGTTTAGGCTGCTGCCGCCGTCCATCAAGACTCGTGTGAAGTGATATCCGCCAATTACTGGGTCTAATACCAAGGCAGCCCATCCTGCGTGTCGGATACTTGCTGAGTAATCACGATGGTCGAAAGTGATCGGTTGAGACGACCATTGGCAGGACTTCGAGGTGACAGGCACTTGGGTATATTTTCCTGGGGGTGCCGCATTGTTTTTCCCCTTGATCATGTGTAGTACGTTTACTGTTTTGACTTCTTGTGGGAATTTCTTTTGTTCCCTGGTGTCTTGCTTGGGGGGCTCGTCATCGTCTTCACTTGGTGTGTCCTCCCTCTTGTGTACGGCGTTGAGCTTGCCAGACTGCTTGAAGACCCAACATTCTCTGTGGGTATGATTAGCAGGTTTACCCGGGGTACTGTGGATCTGACATACTTGGTCCAAAATTTTGTTGAGGCTGGACAGTTCATCCCTGGTGCCTTTGGTGGGCGGCTTTTGACCTGGCCGAGAGCTTTTGAATCCGGCATTTACTGCCGTGCCCTTCATGCTGTCTTCTTTATTCCAGCGTTTGTTATTGCTGTTGCGCCGTGATTTCCCGTTTCCATCTCTAAATTCCGATGTACTAGGGTCGCTGGTGCTGCATCTGGCTAGCCAGCTATCCTCACCCGCGCAAAAGCGGGTCATGAGGTTTGTTAATGCGGCCATCGTTCTCGGCTTATTTTGGCCGAGGTGTCTGGCGAGCCATTCGTCTCGGACGCTGTGCTTGAAAGCCGCTAAGGCTTCGGCGTCCGGACAGTGGACAATCTGGTTCTTTTTAGTAAGAAACCTATTCCAAGGCTTTCGGGCTGACTCTCCGGGCTGCTAAGTTATATGACTCAGAGCATCCGCATCCGGAGGTCGGACATAAGTCCCTTGAAAATTTGCCCGAAAGGCATCTTCGAGCTCTTCCCAACTTCCAATGGAGCTTTCAGGGAGGCCTTTGAGCCAGTGACGAGCTGGCCCTTTGAGCTTGAGGGGTAAATATTTGATGGCGTGGAGATCATCTCCTCGAGCCATATGGATATGAAGTATATAGTCCTCAATCCAAACCCCGGGGTCTGTTGTTCCATCGTATGCCTCTATGTTTACGGGTTTGAATCCCTCTGGAAATTCATGGTCCAGCACCTCGTCGGTGAAACATAGAGGGTGTGCGGCACCCCTGTGGCTGGGTGTACCGCGTTGTTCGGATATTTGTTGTGTTGCATTGTATGCTGGGGGACGCTTGTGTGGTCCACAGATAGATCTTGTTGTGCCATCCTTTGGGTGCGAACCCTCGCCTGGGTCGCGTGTTGTATTGTGAGCGGTGTTGTATGCCACTCTGTGTTGGTAGAGGGGTCGTCTATCGGACCAGGTGGCTGCTTTGATATTTGGTTGTGGGAGGTCTGCGGCCTCCTCATCGAATTCGGGTAGCAGCTTCCACTTTGGGTAGCTCTTGGAGGGGCGATTGTCGCCGTACCTTGCTGCAGTGTTGAGTATTTTGCTCCATCTGAATTGGAGTGTGTCTTGCGCAGCCTTGAGCCTTCGTTTCTGCTTTTTGAGGCTCCTCGCGGTGGCAACAAGCCTTTTACGGGCGTTCTGCTGCTCCGGGTGCCTGTCCGGCGTAATGTCGTCCGGACCATTATCCTTGATAGGGTTTATTTGTTCGGTTTCATTATCCGGATTGCCGTTGTCCGGCAGCGGTTCGCCCTGCTCCAGCGCTGGGTCTGTGTGATCGCTATTTCTGTCGAGGCGGGATTTGGGGCGGCACTTGCGTCGCTGCTTTGACTGCTTTTCAAGGGAACAATCCTTCGGTGCGTCCTTCTGCTCTTCGTCGTCACCTTTTGGTGCGTCCACCATGTATACGTCGTATGACGAGGTGGCATTCCAGGGCTCAATAGGCGCTGGTTCTTCATCGTCTCCTTCATCGGCGTCCATACCGTCAATGTCGTTGGAGTCAAAGTCGAGCATATCGGTTACGTCGTCGAAAGTGGCTACGAAGTGGGTGGTGGGTGGGTTTTGAATTTCTTCATCGTCCGTACCACAAACTTGCTGACCGTAGTCCGGCCAGGGCTCTCCTGATAAAGAGAGAGATTTAAGTGACTTTAGGATATCGCCGAAAGGCGAGTGCTGAAAGATGTCTGCGGCAGTGAACTCCATGATCGGCGCCCAATCGGATTCGACTGGCAGGGGCGTGGAGGGTTCGGAGTCCAGAGAGGAGTCCGGCTCCTTGGAGTCATGAGCCTCGCAGAGTACGGGGCTGGTGTTCGGCTCAATCGCCGTTTGGATCGCAGCCCCCGAGGTGGCGTCCAACCGCTCATCCTCGATCAGCGCGGTCGGCTCCGAACTAAGGGTCGGAGCCGATGCGGGTACGGCCTCCAGGGCACTGTTCAGTGGTAGAGCTAGATCATGCTCGTCGTGACAGTGCGGCGCGCTCAGCAGCGGTTCGAATCCGTCGAGGATCAAGTCCCCGCGGATGTCAGCCGTGTAGTTTAAACTTCCAAATTTGACCTGACGGCCAGGGGCATAGCTTTCGATCTGCTCTAGATGGCCAAGTGAATTGGCCCGCAGTGCGAAGCCGCCAAAGACGAAGATCTGTCCGGGGAGGAAGGTCTCACCCTGGACTGCATCGCCATTGATGATCGTAGGAGCCATCGGGCCTGACGGCGACGGCACAGAGGAACTCTCAATGAAAGCACCAATGTCAGTGTCAAAACCGAACGAATACCAAATTCACATGACTACTAATAGCAAGACTTCTCCCTTGTCCTCAGGAACAAACGTAACTACTCACAAAGCATATTCATGTTCATAATCAGAGGGGTAATAATATGCATAAAGGATCTGAACATATGATCTTCCACCAATTAAACCAACTAGCATCAACTACAAGGAATAATTAACACTACTAGCAACCTACTAGCACCAATCCCAGACTTGGAGACAAGAATTGGATACAAGAGATGAACTAGGGTTTTGAGATGAGATGGTGCTGATGAAGATGTTGATGGAGATTACCCTCTCCCGATGAGAAGAGCTTGGTGATCACGATGGCAATGATTTCCCCCTTCGGGAGGGAAGTTTCCCCGACAGAACAGCTCTGTCGGAGCTCTAGATTGGATCCGCCAAGGTTCCACCTCGTGAGGCGGAGTTTCGTCCCGAAAGGTTGCTTCCTAATTTTTTTCTCGACGAAAGACTTCATATAGGAGAAGATGGTCATCGGAGAGCCACCAGGGGGCCCATGAGGTAGGGGGCGCGCCCCCCACCCTCGTGAGCAGGGTGTGGGCCCCCTGGTCTTCATCTTTGGCGGGGATTTTTTATTATTTATTATAAGGTGTTCCGTGGAGTTTCAGGACTTTTGGAGTTGTGCAGAATAGGTCTCTAATATTTGCTCCTTTTCCAGCCCAGAATTCCAACTGCCGGCATTCTCCCTCCTTATGTAAACCTTGTAAAATAAGAGAGAATAACCATAAGTATTGTGACATAATGTGAAATAACAGCCCATAATGCAATAAATATCGATATAAAAGCATGATGCAAAATGGACGTATCAACTCCCCGAAGCTTAGACCTCGCTTGTCCTCAAGCGAAAGCCGATAACAATAAATATGGCCCCATGTTTAGAGGTAGAGGCGTCGATAAAAAAATAAAATACGGACATGAGGGCATCATGATTATTCTCATAACAGCAACATATATAGATATTGTCATATGATTACTTATGTTCAAGTGATGATCTATTCACAATGCAAAAGTATGAATCAGAAACCTTATTGAGAACTAACAAACTATAACCTCAGTCATTGAAGCAATTGCAATTTATCATAACATCAAAAAGAGTCTATGTCAGAGCTAAAATGCAAGTCCACATACTCAACTATCATCTAGTCCTTCATAATTGCTAACACTTGCGCAATACTTGTGGTTACGGAGTTTTAATCGGACACATAGAAAGATAGGGGCTTATAGTTTCGCCCCACAACCTTTTACCTCAAGGGTAATGTCAACAATAATAACTCATGCTCCCCTACATCCAATTAGATATATCTATCAGGATCTTTCCAACACACTGGGTTTGCCAAAGGATAAAATGTAAAAAGGAAAGGTGAAGATCACCATGACACTTGCATAAGATAGAAGATAATAATAAAAGATAGGCCCTTCGCAAAGGGAAGCAGAGGTTGCCATGCACTTTTATGGTTGGATGCACAAAATCTTAATGCGAAAGAATGTCACTTTATATTGCCCCTTGTGATATGAACCTTTATTATGCAGTCCGTCGCTTTTATTACTTCCACATCACAAGATCGTATAAAGCTTATTTCTCCCACACCAATCAATCATACATATTTAGAGAGCAATTTTTATTGCTTTGCACCGATGACAACTAACTTGAAGGATATTATTCAATCCATAGGTAGATATGGTGGACTCTCATGGCAAAATTGGTTTAAGGATATTTGGAAGCACAAGTAGTATCTTTACTTGGTGCTGAGGATTTGGCTAGCATGAGAGGGAAAGGCAAGCTCAACATGTCGGATGATCCATGACAACATACTTTATCTCAGATATAAGAAAACATAACCCATTACGTTGTCTTCCTTGTCCAACATCAACTCTTTAGCATGTCATATTTTGATGAGTGCTCCCAATCATAAAGGATGTCAATAATAGTATATCTATATGTGAAACCTCTCTTTTCTTATTACTTCTTATTAATTGGATAGATGACCAAAGCTATGTCTGCCAACTCCCAACAACTTTTAATCATCACACTCTTTCTATGTGAAGTCGTTACTATCAATAAGATCAATATGAACTTTTGTTTCTTTTTATTCTTTTTCTCTTCTTTTTTTATTCACCCAAGATTATAGCAAGAAAATCAAGCCCTTGACTCAACACTAATCTTTATTATATAGCTCACGGACTCGATTACATAGAAGGATAATAAAGAAAACTCACAACTAGATCATGCCATAAACATTATTCTACTAGATCAAAATACTGCCAAAAGGATAGAACTAAGAAAAACAGTAAAGATAAAAGTGATGGTGATACAATACCGAGGCACCTCCCCCAAGCTTGGTTGTTGCCAAGGGGAGTGCCCATACCCATGTGATTATGTCTCTCTTTTCGGGGATGGTGATGTGATGTTTTTGGCGATGATGCCCTTCAAAATATGATTCTCCACCTCAAGCTTGTTGACTTGCTGCTTGAGATCCATTATTTCGTTTCGGAGTTTTCCTGTAACAGCCAAAGCTCCCTGCACCCAAGGGTGCTGCATAGCTGCGGGAGAAGCAGTGACACTCTTTTTCATATTCTCATAAGAAAGAAATCTAACATTGGAAGGGATAGTCGAGTTTGGAATAGCTGATCTCTGCAGTTCTCCCATTGTGAATCCAGCTCGGAAGCGAGAGGTGACTTCTTGATCCTCCATGGCATCTACCCTCATTAGGTCAGCCCCCATCTCTTCCTCCGTTGCTGGCCCAAAGTGGTCAGGGTCGTTGTTTGCCCTTGGTTACGGTGCCGGATTAGATACTCGGCTCTCTCCGATTGACTCTTGAGAAGACATCTTGCTCTAATCTGTAGCAGCAACAGCTCAAAACAAAAACAGAGGATATTTGCGTGATACGGGAGTCAAAACCTTCGAGAGAATATATAATGAATTTATACCGACCAAAATACGTATCATGCAAGAAAACAGAGTCCGGAAGGCACACGAGGTGCTCACGAGGTAGCGGGCGCGCCCAGGGGGGTAGGGTGCGCCGTCCACCCTCGTGGGGCCCTCGTGTCCTTCTCGGACTGCTACTTAATTTTCTATTTTTCTAAATATTCCAAAACGGAGAAATATTGCCTTAAAAATTGTTTTGGAGTCGGTTTACTTACCGTACCACATACCTATTCCTTTTCGGAGTCTGAAACGTTCTGGAAAGTGTCCCTTATGTATTCCTCCGGGGTTACGGTTTCAATAATATTGGTTTCAACATTTATGGGATTACCTGAGATATAATGTTTGATTCTTTGACCGTTTACCACCTTCGGATTTGTGCCCTCCAAGTTGTTGATTTGTATGGCACCGGAACGATAGACCTCCTCGATAACATAGGGGCCTTCCCATTTAGAGAGAAGTTTCCCTGCAAAAAATCTTAAATGAGAGTTGTATAGTAATACATAATCACCTACATTAAAATCACGCTTTTGTATCCTTTTGTCATGCCATATTTTAACCTTTTCTTTAAACAACTTGGCATTTTCATAAGCTTGAGTTCTCCATTCATCAAGTGAGCTAATATCAAATAACCTCTTCTCACCATCAAATTTAAAATCATAATTTAGTTCTTTAATATCCCAATAAGCCTTGCGTTCTAGTTCGAGAGGTAAGTGACATGCTTTTCCATAGACCATTTTATACGGAGACATACCCATAGGATTTTTATATGCAGTTCTATAGGCCCATAATGCATCATCAAGTTTCTTGGACAAATTCTTTCTAGACCTATTGACAGTCTTTTGCAAAATTAATTTGAGTTCTCTATTACTCAATTCTACTTGACCACTAGACTGTGGGTGATACGGAGATGCAATTCTATGATTGACGTCATATTTAGCAAGCATTTTACGGAAAGCACCATGAATAAAAATGTAAACCACCATCAGTCATTAAATATCTAGGGACTCCAAACCTCGGAAAAATAACTTCTTTAAGCATTTTAATAGAAGTGTTATGATCAGCACTACTAGTTGGAATAGCTTCTACCCACTTAGTACGTAATCAACAGCAACTAAAATATGTGTATATCCATTAGAGGCAGGAAAAGGTCCCATATAATCAAAGCCCCAAACATCAAACGGTTCAATAACAAGTGAATAGTTCATAGGCATTTCTTGACGTCTATTAATATTACCAATTCTTTGACATTCATCACAAGATAGGACAAACTTACAGGCATCCTTGAAGAGAGTAGGCCAATAAAAACCGGATTGCAATACCTTATGTGCATTTCTATCTCCCGCGTGGTGTCCCCCATAAGTTTCGGAGTGGCACTTGCATAGGATTTGTTCATGTTCATGCTCAGTTACACAACATCTAATAACACCATATACTCCTTTATAAAGATGTGGATCATCCCAAAAGTAATGTCTCAAATCATAGAAGAACTTTTTCTTTTGTTGGTATGTGAAGCTAGGTGGTATAAATTTAGCAACTATGTAATTAGCATAATCAGCATACCAAGTGGTACTACGAGAAGTACTTATGACATTTAATTGTTCATCAGGAAAGCTATCATCAATAGGTAGTGGGTCATCAAGAACATTCTCTAACCTAGATAAGTTGTCTGCAACGGGGTTCTCAGCTCCTTTTCTAGCAATAATATGCAAATCAAATTCTTGTAGCAAGAGAACCCATCTAATAAGTCTAGGTTTAGCATCTTTCTTCTCCATAAGATATTTAATAGTAGCATGATCAGTATGGATAGTTACTTTAGAATCAACAATATAAGGTCTGAACTTATCACAAGCAAATACAACTGCTAAAAGTTCTTTTTCAGTAGTAGCATAATTTCTTTGAGCATTGTCTAGAGTCTACTAGCATAATGGATAACATTTAATTTCTTATCAACTCTTTGCCCAAGAACAGCACCTACAGCATAATCGTTAGCATCACACATAATTTCAAAGGGTAAATTCCAATCAAGTGGCTGAACAATAGGTGCAGAGACTAATGCTTTCTTAAGTATTTCAAATGCTTCTACACAATCATCATCAAAGACAAATGGTATATCTTTTTGTAATAAATTAGTCAGAGGCCGAGAAATTTTTGAGAAGTCCTTAATGAACCTCCTATAAAATCCAGCATGGCCAAAGAAACTTCTTGTACCTTTGATGTCCTTGGGACATGGCATCTTTTCAATAGCATCAACCTTGGCTTTATCAACTTCAATACCTCTTTCAGAAACTTTATGCCCCAGGACAATACCTTCATTAACCATAAAGTGGCATTTTTCCCAATTAAAGACAAGATTAGTTTCTTCACATCTCTGCAAAACTCAATCAAGATTTCTCAAGCAATCATCAAAAGAGGATCCATAGACGGAAAAATCAGAGAATATAGCCATCATGCATCTTTGAAAGGTAGCAGGTGCATTACATAAACCAAAAGGCATACGTCTATAAGAAAAAGTACCAAAAGGGCATATAAAGTAGTCTTTGATTGATCTTTAGCCAACACAGGTATTTGAGAGAAACCAGAATAACCATCTAGAAAGCAGTAATGTGTATGTTTGCATAATCTTTCTAGCATTTGATCGATAAAAGGTAAGGGGTAATGATCTTTCTTAGTAGCCTTATTTAATTTGCGGAAATCAATTACCATCCTATAACCTCTAATAATTCTTTGTGGGATCAATTCATCTTTATCATTAGGAACAACAGTAATGCCTCCCTTCTTAGGGACACAATGAACATGACTTACCCACTAACTATCAGCAACGGGATAAATTATACCTGCCTCCAGAACCTTTAGTATTTCTTTTCTTACCACTTCTTTCATTTTAGGATTCAGACGTCGTTGAGGATCACAAACTGGTTTGGCATCTGCTTCCAAATTTATTTTATGTTGACAGAGAGTGGGACTAATGCCCTTAAGATCATCAAGAGTATATCCAATAGCAGCACGGTGCTTCTTCAGAGTTTTCAATAATCTTTCTTCTTCATGCTCTGAAAGGTTAGCACTAATCATAACAGGATATATCTTCTTTTCATCAAGATAAGCGTATTTAAGATTATTAGGCAACGGTTTAAGCTCAAACACAGGATCACCCTTAGGTGGAGGGGGATCCCCTAGGATTTCAATAGGAAAATTGTGTTTCAGAATAGGTTCCTGTTTAAAGAATATTTCATCTATTTCCCTTCTTTCATTCATAAACATATCATTCTCATGGTCTAGAAAATATTGTTCTAAAGGATCATTAGGAGGTATGTCAATAGAAGCAAGACCAATAATTTCATCCTTACTAGGCACTTCTTCTTCACGGTGTTTTTTACTAAATTTAGAGAAATTAAACTCATGAGTCATATCATCCAAGAACAAGAAAATCAGTAGGATATTTAGTTTTCCCACACAAGACATCAACATCTCTAACAATTCCCATTGGTGAAATAGTATCTCTATTAGCAAGTTTAATAGTAACATCAATTTCTTCTAACTCAACAGGTGCAATGTCATGCATAATTTCTTTGTATAAGTCAATAGGTATTGCACTAGCACTAGCACCCATATCACATAAGCCATGATAACAATGATCTCCTATTTTAACAAAAATAACAGGCATGCCCATCACAGGTCTAGGTTTATCTATATCACGGTGTTTAGCAATTCTAGCAGTTTCATCATAGAAATAAATAACATGCCCATCTATATTATCAGACAAGAGATCTTTAACAATAGAAATATTAGGTTCAACTTTAACTTGCTCAGGAGGTGTATATGTTTTAATATTGCTTTTACGAACCACAGTTGAAGCTTTAGCATGATCGTTTATCCTAACAGGAAAAGGTGGTCTCTCAACATAACAAGTAGGAACAATAGGATCATTATAAGTGACAGTCTTTTCTTCAACTTTAATAGGTGCAGCTACTTTTACTTCTATGGGAGGATGATATTTAAACCACTTCTCCTTAGGGAGATCAACATAAGTAGCAAAAGATTCATAGAAAGAAGCTACTATCTCAGAATCTAGTCCATATTTAGTGCTAAACTTACGGAAAATATCGGTATCCATAAAAGATTTAACACAATCAAACTTAGGTGTCATACCTGACTCCTTACCTTTGTCGAGGTCCCAATCTTCAGAGTTCCGTTTAATTCTATCCAATAAATCCCATTTAAATCCAACAGTCTTCATCATAAAAGAGCCAGCACAAGAAGTATCGAGCATGGTGCGATTATTTTCAGAAAACCGAGCATAAATTTTTTGAAGAATTGTTTCTCTTGGAAGCTCGTGATTAGGGCATGAATATAACATTAATTTAAGCCTCCCCCAAGCTTGAGCGATGCTTTCTCCTTCGCAAGGCCAAAAATTATATATATAATTGTGATCACGATGAACAAGATGCATAGGGTAATACTTTTGATGAAATTCCAATTTCAATCTTCTATAGTTCCATGATCCCATATCATCACATAGCCTATAACATGTCAATGCGTCTCCCTTCAAAGATAAAGGGAAGACCTTCTTCTTAGCAACATCATCGGGTATACCTGCAAGCTTAAATAATCCAGAAACTTCATCCACAGATATTAGGTGGTCATCTGGATGCTTTGTTCCATCTCTTGTAAAAGGATTAGCTAGCAGTTTTTCTATCATACTTGAAGGATACTCATAAGGAATTTCATTTTCAATAGGTTCAGTAGGTTGAGGAGCAACTCTTTTCTCTAATGGTCGGGGTGAAGATACCCCGAACAAGCCCCTCAGAGGATTACTTTCCATAGTAACAAGTGACAGTAAATTTCAGCACACTATATAAATTTTTCCTTACCAAATTCCACCTACCAAAGGCGCTTCACTCCCCGGCAACGGCGCCAGAAAAGAGTCTTGATGACCCACAAGTATAAGGGATCTATCGTAGTCCTTTCGATAAGTAAGAGTGTCGAGCCCAACGAGGAGCAGAAGGAAATGATAAACGGTTTTCAGCAAGGTATTCTCCACAAGTACTGAAATAAGTCGTAACAGATAGTTTTGTGGTGAGATAATTTGTAACGAGCAACAAGTAACAAAAGTAAATAAAGTGCAGCAAGGTGGCCCAATCCTTTTTGTAGCAAAGGACAAGCCTGGACAAACTCTTATATAAGGAAAAGCGCTCCCGAGGACACATGGGAATATCGTCAAGCTAGTTTTCATCACGTTCATATGATTCACGTTCGGTACTTTGATAATTTGATATGTGGGTGGACCGGTGCTTGGGTGCTGTTCTTACTTGAACAAGCATCCCACTTATGATTAACCTCTATTGCAAGCATCCGCAACTACAACAAAAGTATTAAGGTAAACCTAACCATAGCATGAACATATGGATCCAAATCAGCCCCTTACGAAGCAACGCACAAACTAGGGTTTAAGCTTCTGTCACTCTAGCAACCCATCATCTACTTATTACTTCCCAATGCCTTCCTCTAGGCCCACATAATGGTGAAGTGTTATGTAGTCGACGTTCACATAACACCACTAGAGGCTAGACAACATACATCTCATCAAAATATCGAACGAATACCAAATTCACATGACTACTAATAGCAAGACTTCTCCCTTGTCCTCAGGAACAAATGCAACTACTCACAAAGCATATTCATGTTCATAATCAGAGGGGTAATAATACGCATAAAGGATATGAACATATGATCTTCCACCAATTAAACCAACTAGCATCAACTACAAGGAGTAATTAACACTACTAGCAACCTGCTAGCGCCATTCCCGGACTTGGAGACAAGAATTGGATACAAGAGATGAACTAGGGTTTTGAGATGAGATGGTGTTGATGAAGATGTTGATGGAGATTGCTCTCTCCCGATGAGAGGAGCGTTGGTGATGACAATGACGATGATTTCCCCCTCCGGGAGGGAAGTTTCGCCAACAGAACAGCTCTGCCGGAGCTCTAGATTGGATCTGCCAAGGTTTCGCCTCGTGGCGGCAGAGTTTCATCCCAAAAGGTTGCTTCCTATTTTTTTCTTGACGAAAGACTTCATATAGGAGAAGATGCTCATCAGAGAGTCACCAGGGGGCCCACGAGGTAGGGGCGCGCCCTAGGGGGGGCGCCCCCCACCCTCGTGAGCAGGGTGTGGGCCCCTGGTCTTCATCTTTGGCGAGGATTTTTCATTATTTACTATAAGGTGTTCCGTGGAGTTTCAGGACTTTTGGAGTTGTGCAGAATAGGTCTCTAATATTTGCTCCTTTTCCAGCCCAGAATTCCAGTTGCCGGCATTCTCCCTCCTTATGTAAACCTTGTAAAATAAGAGAGAATAGCCATAAGTATTATGACATAATGTGAAATAACAGCCCATAATGCAATAAATATCGATATAAAAGCATGATGCAAAATGGACGTATCATAGCTCTGCCGTTGATGATCTCAATTGCCACACACAACCATCCCAGGTGCTTGCTTTAACTTCGCGTTGTCAAATGTGGTTGCATGTTGCATATGGTGTCTAGCTTGTATTGCTTCCAATTTGGTTAAATTGCATCTGCTTACTTTACACATTATACCTTTGATAATGACATGTCTTCCTGTTTTTG